>NW_020174373.1:725771-832713 GCF_003031525.2 Neophocaena asiaeorientalis asiaeorientalis | reverse complement strand
CGCTGGGAAGCCGCGCCGCCTCGCCCCCGGCCCCGGGAAGGGCATGGCCCCGGCGGACCCCCGGCGGTGACGCGCGCGCGCCGGCCCCGCGGATGCTCTGGGCGCAGCGCTCCCGTGTGCCGCGGCTTCCGAAGGACAGGTGAGGACCGAGGGCGGCCGGGGCGCGCGGCGGGGAGCCGGCTCTGTCTGCCAGGGGCGGGTGACGAGAGTGCGGGACGGACCTGTGCCGCGGGGGGCCAGGGCAAGCAGACGTGTTGAACTGTTTCCTGGCACTACAGTGGACGGGCCGAGGGACCGGCTTCCGTCCAGGCGAGAGGCTGACGGAATTCTCCGGGAAGATGCGCTGAGTAGGTATAAGGAACCCCCGAGCCTTTCTTCTCTCCTCCCTCCCCCTCGCGACCTCTCTCTCATCCCTCCCTGGTTTCCAGGGCGTCACCAAGGGGATCCCCCAGCGTAAGCGATTGCGCTCTTGCGTTGGCGGGTGACACCGCCGCTGCAGGGCCGCCTCGCTCCGGGGGCTGAGACTCTCGTCCTCCTCCCCCTTCGTCTTCCCCTGGAAAGGGGGAGACGCGAAGCCCCCCTCAACCGGGGGCTGAGCCGCGCGGGAGCTGGGGAAGTCACTGTCTGGGAGAGACGTCCTTCGCTGCCCGGGTGCCAGGCCTCAAGAGACCCGCGGGGCCACCCGAGCCGCGCTCGGGTTAGGCTCGGCGTTCACCGCGCCGTCTGCCCGGCGCGTGAGCGCGGGCGCTGGAAGCCGGCCAGGGGCGCAGGGCCGCGCGCCCGGCCCCTCCAGGTTGTCTACCGCCTGGTGTCCCGAGGCCAGCCTCCCGGGGTTCTCCGGGCGTGCCGCGAGGTCCTGCAGGCTCAGGGTGCTTTCCCTCGAGACCTCGGGACCAGGGTTCCCGGGGGAGCGTTCTTGCGGTCTTCCGGGGGGAGCCGGGTGGAAGGCAGGATGCGGAGCGCGGCTGGGGAGGCGGCATCGGGAGGCCGTTGGCAGAAAGCCAGGGCGGAGGTCAAGCGCGCAGGCGGGAGCGGGGGAGGCCTGGGCTCAGCAGAGCCAGCCGGCTGCTCTCCGCAAAGCGGCAGGAGCCCGTTCGTTCCAGGGCGCGGCGGAGGAAGCTGCGCTCGCCTGTTGCGCGGCCGCCTGCACCGTCAGCTCTGGAGGGGCAGCTGAAAGGCGGGACGCGTCCGGATTTTAGAGAGCATCTCTTTGGAGGTCCTGTAACGGATGGAAGAGCTGCGGCCTCGGAGTGTCCCTCCCGCGTGTCAGCGGAGGGAGAGTTTATGATCAGAAGTGAGGGCTTGCCCAGAGCAGGGACGAACCGACAGGCGCGTTTCTCTTCTGTGCCCTTTACTCTCCGTGTGTGTTACTTATCTGCAAATAAACGTCATGCAACAGTTGACAGAAATATGAGTCGATGAAGGAAGGCATGAAAAAATAATTACGGACATTCTAAATGAGGTAGCTGATGCAACCTAATTTTTTTTTTTTTTTTTTTGCGGTACCCGGGCCTCTCACCGCTGTGGCCGCTCCCGTTGTGGAGCACAAGCTCCGGACGCGCAGGCTCAGCGGCCATGGCTCACGGGCCCAGCGGCTCCGCGGCAAGTGGGATCTTCCCGGACCGGGGCACGAACCCGCGTCCCCTGCATCGGCAGGCGGACTCCCAACCACTGCGCCACCAGGGAAGCCCGCAACCTAATATTTATCTGACCGTTTCTTTCCTTCCCTCCCTTCCTTGCTTCCTTCCTTCCTTCTCTCTTTCTCCTTCTTCCTTTTTCTTTTTTTTCTGTTGTCTTACTGATCTTTTTTGTTTGCCTCAAGATTCTTCATCAGGAAAGAATTCCTTTCCTCTTTCTCTAGTGGCAGATTTTTCAGAGGTTTGCCCCAAATTTCCTCTCCGGTAACTATGATGCTGCACCATCTCAACATCTTCGCTCTTCCAAGGAAAAAACAATTCAGGATCGTAAACAAAACCACATATAATGGAACATATTTCGCTTTAGTGAATGCCTCTGTAAGCACTTGAAGAAGATATAATTAAAACGTTAAGGAATGTCATTAAAAGAAGGAAACCCTTCTGATAATAACGGCCTTCCTGAGAAGCTTTTTATTCAGAGATATACAATAAGCAACGGCTCGGCAATAACGTTGGAGGCGGACGCATAACATTTACTTTTATTATTTATTATAGAAACATGAATGTATGTCTCCTCTCTCTGTAGCTATAAGCACAAACATATATACACATTTATACAGATATATATGTCTGTGTATACATTTATACGCGCACATAGGTATGTAAGTATATTTACGGGCGTGTATGTGGGCATGTGGATTCCGTACCCTCCTACACAGCATAGTGAGATTTCCCAGTCATCTCAAAGTCAGGAGGGAAGGTTATATTCTATAGTAACGATTAAAGTGAATGGCGAAAGATTTTAAAAAATAAGTTTTGTGTTTCTCGATGCACGTGTTTTGTGTCACTGACATATACTGTGTGATGTCTTGCGAAGCTTACCCCCATGGTGCCACAATTCAAGTAAGATCTGCTGGAAATACGGAAGCGCTACCTGACATCTGGTTTTGTGGTTCCACGACAGGTGTCCTGGGATGACCCACCCCGACAAGATGCCAACGCGGGCGCAGTGGCGAGCACTCTCCGTGGTACTGATTCTGCTGTGGGGACATCCGCGCGCCGCGCTGGCCTGTCCGTATCCTTGCGCCTGCTACGTTCCCAGCGAGGTCCACTGCACGTTCCGCTCCTTGGCTTCCGTGCCCGCTGGGATTTCTAAGCATGTGGAAAGAATCAATCTGGGGTTTGTACCACGTTCTTTCTGAGCCATCTCAGCCTCCTTGCGTGCGTGTTGATTTGGTTTTTCGTTATGTGTGTGTGCGTTTACGTAACTGCGGATATATGTTGCTTTATGTGTCACTGTGTCTTGCGTTATGTGCTCCTATATGGGCGGAATCGAGGGGGCATTTGTAACTCTACTCAGTGTGGTCCTTTGGGGGCTGTTATCCGAATTGATCCATCACCAGAAGCTTCTGTCACAAGGCTTAATAACGAACCGTCTCGGAGAGCTTCAGTTCCTTGATAAGTCTCCGGTGATAACAGTTCTTTAATGCAGATATGAAAGCATATGACACACGCATAAGTATATTAATAGTATTCTAAATAGACTTCAGGAACTATTACAGGATAATAAAAAGAATAAGTGAGACATCTGTGACATCTTGTAGGTTATCTGCATGACGCAGTTGTGACATTGAGGAAATAAGAGTTCTTTGAGATTTTGCCTATTTAAAATATTAATATCTTTTAAACAGATATTTTAATGCAGCATTTCAAGGTAGAATTTTTGTATTTTTAGTTTCCTCTTATACCCATATATGCTTTCTATACATTAGCGTACATTGCTATGAATTACAGGTACTCACGTACAATTTTCATATTAAACAATGTATAACTTCAATAGTAAACAATCATTTGGACTTCTTCAACAAAACCTATTAGCTACTTTCTGCCACCCATAAAGCAACAAAATTATTTAGGGTTTGATGAAGAGCCACTGTGGGGACATTTTCATAAGATGAAACAAAGAATTGTAAACCTGCCTAGACATCTCTGAGTACAGAGCTTCAACCATTCTTGCATTTATCGATTATAAAGTCCAGTAGTAGAATAAAAGAACGGGAAGTTAAGACAATAAGAAAAAACACTGAATCCATAGCAATAGACCATTAAATAGCCTCCTCCAAAAAAAGTTTGGCAACCTTTACGATGTGACGCTCTGAAAAATCTAACCACAGTGATGATGGTTCCGTGGGGAAAACAATTTGGCTTTGCCAGCAGAGAGAATAGTAACAGTTTCCTTGTTGCCATCTTTAAATCATTTTACAATTTTAAAACCAGTTTCCTTTTCACAATCTTACAATTCATTCAGAAGAGGAACTGGGGCTGCTTTGAGTCAGGCTGGGATGGGCTGTGCTAGTTTGTGGAAAGGAAAATAGAGCTTATCTATGATTTCTCTTCTTTCTTAACACCTCCTGGGGTGCAAAAGAGCTCTGTCTATAGGGATCACACCTTTCATGAGCCATTTTCAGCACAGTGTCCCTCTTACTGGGTTAACTACCTAATCCCTCAAGGCTGACCCCTTGTCAGGGCACAGAATCGGGGCTACTGTTAGGCCTTAGGGGAGCCCCCTAGACAGTGTGGGATTGAAGGTGCAGGGGGACTGTTTTCTGCGTGTTTCCTGTGTAGGAGCCCCGAATGCCTCACCTGTTGTGTGTTGAGGGTCTGGGCTGTCAGGTTGGCTGGGGGGGTTGGGGAAGAAACCGGATGCATCCTCTCCCAAAAGTTAGCTGTGTGATAGCTTGAGACTTGCAAGACCTATAAACTATTTTTTTGTGGAGCGGTTTGCATCTCATTCACAGTTTCCAGGAGGGTTCTCTTCCGCCCATCTTTAAAATGACGTGTTTTGTAAGCGTGGAACCTGTGTCACGTCTCAGTGAGAACATAGTTCTCGGTGGTTTCATTTTAAACAATGAATGCTGAACACTTACAGTGAATTACAGTGTCCTAAAGGCTTTGCCACTAGAATGAAAGACAGATATCAAAATTACTCGTTTTCCTACCGTCTCCAATAAGATCTTGAGACGGTTTTGTGTGATATTAAAGATAAAGGGGAAAGAAAGGAATAGTTTCACTGCACCCACATATATTACTTCCATCTGGCTTCATTTGTAACATTATTCAATGTGCCACATTTTAAAAATCACTCTTATAATATCACAGCACTATTTCTGGAAACCAGTCTCAAAGCAGATAAGGAGGCTGGCGTTGTGCCTTTTGTTGGGGAAAAAAAAACAAAAAACAATAGCAACGTCTAATACAGATAGAACTCAGGGTCTGAGTTGTCTATTAGCGGTCTGGAAAGGGTTTAAAACTCTCAAGGAATGAGGGATTATTGGCAGAGCAGTAACGAAAAATTTTCATTCCCACACAGATGTTTTTAGGGTTCTCACTCAGCACTGAAAGAAAGATCTGCTGTTTCCTGTTTGGACAGCCCCAAAGCTTTTTCAGAAATCACTTTCCAAATATTTCTGAGTAAGAAAATATCATCCAGTCAAATGTCTGATTTATAGACCTTTAAAGATTTTTCCCCCTTTGATTGAAAGATGAGTTCTGATGACATCTTTCTGAAATTTCTCCCATGCCCATCAGCTCTTTTTCATTTTAAATTTTGCTTTGGGATCCTAACGGGTATCCGTGAAGGAATTTTACCTGTATTTGTTTTTCTTTCTCTTTTATTGCGATATCATTGACACCATTATATGAGTTTCGGGTGTAGAACATAATGATTTGATATGTGTATATATTGCAAAACGGCCCTGTGTTTCTGATATAAAAATCATTCCATTTAGCTGGTTATGTGGTCAGTTATTGCCCGTCAACAGATGAGGAAGACGCTTTGGAGAGAAGGATGGGTAGCTGACCAGTTAAAGGATGGGACTGTACACCAGGTCATTTTAGTCTGCCGGTCACATTATTTTCCTGACTGCCACGTGAGTTTCCCCATCTCTCTGCTGGCTTTTAGACAGGTGCGGGGAGAATTCACCCACACCCCTTGGGTGTGCAGAGAGAATACCATGCTTCCTGCACTTGCCATTCACGTGATTCCCTTGTCTTTTGTCCGTCCCGGAAATGTCCCCCACCCCGCCCCGCATTCGTAACCTTGACACCAGCAGCTCCTGCGTCTGTCACTCTCTTATAAAGAAGCACCAGGAAGGTGATGCAGGACGGAGGATTCCTGAGCTGACATGCCCCCCATCCAGGACTTTGAGGGGATTTACTCAGGTGGGGAGGGAATCCAAACAAGGTGGCCCTCTGCACCCAAACATCTTCCTCCCCTTTATCTTCTCCCCGCCGCGGCATCCACCGTTGTAGCTGGACGTCAAGTTGGAAGTGAGGCTTTGGGGAGACAAAAAAATTCCAGGAGAGGAATAGCACAGCCTTGAACGAAAATGGGATGTGGAACATCAGACTCTTTCTGACCCATCTGAGAGATGGAGCCTTTGACTTGCACCACCGCTGCCTCCGAGTCAAGACCTGCCTCTTCCCTCTGGCCTCTCTGCGCTTCTTTACGTGTGGGGTCTTCGCAGGTGGTGTCACCTCCCCCCAAGCCCTTGGTTCATGCGTCCGTTCGGGAATGCTTCCTGCATGTGCACATCTCAGGTCTTGACGGGCCTCCCGAGTCCCACCCTCACCGTGGCGTCTGACCAGCCTCTTCAACATCCCGTGGCAAATATAACTTGCAAGTGTTTCCCCCGCAAGCTGTTCCTTATCTGCAATTCCATCCCTCAGCCTTGCCTGTGGCCTCTTGCGCTAAGCACGTCTGGAAACTTGCCATGTACGTTGATCTCCACGGCTGCCACCCTGCCCGCGGACACCGGCGTCCCTCCCCGGGATTCACGTGGTCTCCTCATTCCCCTCTTGTCTGTCTCTGACCCATTCTGCACAGAGTGGAGCTTTGTTGTTTTACCACGTGACTTTCTTCATACCACAGCCTTCCTGAAAACCCTCTAGTGACTTCCCGGTGGACTTGGAACAAAGGAAGCTCTTTCCTCTCTACATCCTCCCAATTCTTAGATTACCTGGTCCCTGCCAGCCTCACCTACTTCCCCTGATAATATTCTCCCACGAACTGTTTCCAGACGAGCCTCAGGCAACAAGGAATGGAAGAGAGTTTACGGGCTGACACTCATCCCCTCTTGGGTGTTCACCATCTCAGGCGGATTTCTTGGTAGAGTCCAAATAATGATGAACAAATGAGGCAGTACACCAACCCCCCGTCCTATCCCGACCTGGGTTAAGGCAGGGACTCTCCACTTCAGCACATGATGTTTGGGGCCCACTTACCGTTTTGGACACCACGGTTCCTTGTCATGGGGGCCGGCCAGTGCATTGCAGGATGTTCAGCTCTGGGGTGGACCTCACCTCCCTAGAGGCTGTGATCACCGAGGTGTGGGGCACATATGTGTCTCAGGAGGAAACTGGACCTGGCCGTCATCTACCGAGTTAGCTCTGAGCTTTTACCGGCCTCCTCTACAGATGCATTTCCTTTTGTTGAGGTGATATGGGGAAATACAGAAATCATGTCAGGATAGATGTGTTGGATTTCCGCAGAAGCCCTGACCCCAGGTTCCTGCCCTACAACACAGCAAGGTACAGGATTCTCTGTTCATCTTATAATTGGTTCTCCAGGGATTCACTTTGGGGATTCCCTGGTGTCACTAACAACGGAGCAGTGAGGAATTTCCAGACCGGTCGAGGAAGCGTCTTTACCAATCTCTACGCAAAAACAACACCCCAAACGCACCAGAATGTTTACAGATAACTTCCATCACCCATCAGAAATGGGAGCTTGTGTCTGCGAAATAAGGGTGTCTGTTTCATTTGGTCCTTTATTTCAGAGAACGTCCTTGTCTTACTATATGCAGAGCCACTTCCAAAGCTGTCTTTTTTGGTTTTTTGGTTTCCATTCGTGCTGGCCGCGTGTCTTTGTTATGATTTCCAATGAGGGGCCCTTTCGACCAGCTGCGTTTAAAGGTCTAAATCTTATGTATCTCCCCAAATAGCCTGTGACCACGTAAGTGTACTCTCAGTCAGAATTCCCAGCGATCACACCTTCACTGAACGAAGGCTAATAAAAATGTGTGGGTTTCTTTGCAACCTTAGAAATAGACAAGGACAAGGAGGGAGAGGATTATGCTTTGTGAATGGCACCAGTACAACCTTAGAATCAACATTTTGCTAAGTTGCCCCTGGGTGGGCTGGGAAATCCTCCCCAGATGGGATTGAACTTCACTGTTCCTCATTTCAGTTACTTATTTTCCAGGTTTAATAGCATACAGGCTTTGTCGGAAACCTCGTTTGCGGGACTGACCAAGTTGGAGCTACTTATGATTCACGGCAATGACATTCCCAGCATCCCCGACGGGGCTCTGAGAGACCTCATTTCTCTCCAGGTAAACCCGGGCATTTATGAACAGCACGACTAGCAGCCTCTAGGACCAGTCATGAAGAGGGGAAGCTATAGAATGTTCCCTAACAATGATTTAAATGGCCTTTTTTTTTTCACATAAGAAACGAGCTTAATGTCGTTCCTTTCCTGCCCTTTGTTCTGGTTTCTCTTCCTGGCTGTGGGTTGGTTGGTCTTCTGGTTTTTTATTTAACCTTAGACAGGATTTCCCGTCCTCCCTGTCTTTGTAGGTTTTCAAGTTCAGCTACAATAAGCTTCGAGTGATCACAGGCGAGACCCTGCGGGGGCTCTGGAACCTAATAAGGCTACACCTGGACCACAACAGGATCGAGTTTATCCACCCACAAGCGTTCAGTGGCTTAACGTCCCTAAGGCTGCTCCACTTAGAGGGAAACGCGCTTCACCAGCTGCACCCCACCACGTTCTCCACGTTCACGTTTCTGGATTATTTCAGACTCTCCACCGTGAGACACCTCTACTTAGCCGAGAACATGATTACAACCCTTCCCCCCGGCATGCTTCAGAGCATGCCGCTTCTGGAGAATCTTTACCTGCACGGGAACCCGTGGTCCTGTGGTTGTGAGATGAAGTGGTTTCTGAAATGGGATGCAAAATCGAGAGGTGAGGACAGGAGAGCGGCCGCGTGACCCTTAGCTGCCCAAGCTTTACCTCTCTGGACAAACTACTTTCTGCACCATTGCTTCATCTTAGGTCGGGTGAAACCACGTCCTCAAACCAGTGAGGCAGGAAATGATATAACTGAAATGTCAAGGCAGCTCCATGGCGTAATTCAAATGCAGGTATCCTTTATCGAAATGTAGAGTGGTTATCATTTAATGAGTGATAGACAGTTGACTCTGGTTGGCATAGCAAGGATGTTTGGAGGATCCTTTTCGACCTTGGGTTACAGCTAAAGGTTGGATTTTCCGTGCATCCTCGTCCTACAGGAAGTGTTCAGGGATGCTCGGAAAAGAGAACACTGGGCTGGCTATGTGATTGTTCTTTTGTGATGAGGGATACAGGTGTTCTGTATTGAGCCAGAGGGGGGGATAAAAAACCCAGGATTGATAGGTAGAAGTTGCAAGAAAGTAGATTTTGCATCAAAATAAGAAAGATTTTTTTTCCTTTTTCTTTTACACCCCCTTCCCCAAGCCCCACGTTCTCAGAGCCCATTGAGCTTATCCTACCTGAGTCTCGTGGCTCATCTCCAACCTCACAGCCACCAGCCTGGGTCTAACTCCTTTCTCCTGTCTCTAAGGAGGCAAATGGAGTGCTCTGAGTAGGTCTTTTTCTTTTCTTTTTTTAAAAACATTTCTTACTTTATTATTTTATTTATTTATTTAAGTTTGGCTGTGTTGGGTCTTTCTTTGTTGCTGCGCGTGGGCTTTTCTCTAGTTGCGATGCACGGGCCCTAGCCGTGCAGGCTTCAGTAGTTGTGGCGCGTGGGCTCTGGAGCGCAGGCTCAGTAGTTGTGGCTCGCGGGCTCAGTAGTTGTGGCACGTGGGCTCTAGAGCGCAGGCTAGCGCGGTGCCTACCCTCCTGCAATGGGCTGGTCCCACTGTTCCCTGTACTCACTCTGCTCTAGCCACACTGCGTTGCTTTCTGTTCCAGGCACCGTCTGAACCGATTTGTAGCTCAGCGTCATTGGACCTGGTCATCATCTACCAAGAAAACTCTTCTGCTAGATGTTCAAGGGTCTGGCTTCTTTTCAGCGTTCAGATTTTCACTGAAAGCTCTCCTCCTCTGAGAGGTCTTGCTACCCTTAATTTCAGCTTAGCCTCTCAGCCTGTGGCCATCGAGGAACTTCCAGCCCACACACCTTAGGTCACAATTTTGTTTTCACATATATATATATATATTTTTTTTTTTTTTTACATGTATGTATATATATTCTTTTTCAGATTCTTTTCCATTGTAGGTTATTTATGGAGTTTAGTTCCCTGTGCTATACAGTAGGTCCTTGCTGTTTATCTATTTTATATATGGTCCTGTGTATCTGTTAATCCCAAACTCCTAATGTACCCTCTCCCCCCTTTCCCCTTTGGTAACCGTAAGTTTGTTCTCTATGTCTGTGAGTCTGTTTCTGTTTTATAAATAAGTTCTTCTGTATCACGTTTTTAGACTCCATATACAAGCGATGTCGTGTGATATGTGTCTTTCTCCTTCTGACTTGCTTCACTCAGTATGACAATCTCTAGGTCCCTCCATGTTGCTGCCAATGACATTATTTCATTCTTTTTCATGGCTGAGTAATATTCCATTGTATATATGTGTCACATCTTCTTTATCCATTCATCTGTCGATGGGCCTTTGGGTTGTTTCCATGTCTTGGCTACTGTGAACACTGGGGTGCGTGTGCTTTTTGAATTTTGGTTTTCTCAGGGTATATGCCCAGAAGCGGGATTGCTGGGTCCTACGGTAGCTCTATTTTTAGTTTTTTAAGGAACCTCCATCCTGTTCTCCATAATGGCTGTATCTACTTACATTCCCACCAACAGTGCAAGAGGGTTCCCTTTTCTCCACACCCTCTCCAGCATTTATTATTTGTAGACTTTTTAGTGATGGCCATTCTGACTGGTGTGAGGTGGTACCTCATTGTAGTTTTGGTTTGGTTTGCCACAGTTTAACGTAGGCACTTGCAGTGGCGAGGTGTCTCTCCTCCATGTGAAGATGGCGAGATTCAGGTTCTTTCATCGATGGCTCCACTTTACATTTGATACCAGATTTGCTAAATCAGGCAAAGGATGAGGAAGGACAGGTATACTGACCTCTTAATTTTCTTAATCAGAAAAGACACACGTCGCCTCCGTTCATATTTCAGTGCCCAGACCCCACTGGGTCCAAGACAGGCTGAAAACCGTCATTTCCCAGCAGGAACACTACACGCTTGGTGGTGGAATCATGGAGCTTCGGGGGGTAGAGAGCCACCGCAGCCCTTCTGCAGACACACGCCTGTGCCCTTGTGTGCTCATATGTATGCGTTATGTCTGTATATGTTTGTGTGTGTCCATATGTGTGTCTGTGTGGTATGTCTTGTATTTGTGTGTATGTGTGTTTGGGGGGGTATGTGAAACCATCCTATTTGCATCTCGAGATTTTTACTTTGAAACTCGAATAGAAAACTGCATTCAGAGAAGCAAAAGTAGACATAGTGACATTGGTTGGAAGGTTTGTAATACTCCGGGTGACGGCAGTTTGGCTGTTTTATTCCCAGCGCGGAGGGAAAGAAGTGGACACGTGCCACGAAGACTGTCAAAAAGCATCCTAGTTTTCTAGTCTCCCCACTTACGAATACAGAAAAGCCACGAGACGTCTAGCAGGGAGAAAACATAATGTGGTTCTATAGGTGTCAGTTCGAGGAACCTCTGTGCCCTTTAATAGACGCGTCAAGTAGGGCATTGGGTGTGGGACTCATAAGAATGAGTCTGGGCTGGAGAAGCACAGCTGGAACTCATCACTGGCGAGTGAACGGTAACTGAAACCATGCACGTGGGCGAGGCCATCTAAGACCTCAGCACAAGAAGGGAAAGGGCCGAGACCGACTCAAGGAACACATCATCCATAATGAGTTGGGCAGAGAAGGAGGAAACAGTGAAAGAGTCAGTGTTGGCCAGAGAAGGAGAAAATTCTGGAGGATTTAATGTCCGGGAAGCCAAGAGTAAAATGTGAATCCAAAGTAAACACTGCCTGAAATGAATAATTTGAGCAAGAGAAAACATAATTATAAAAGGTAGACGATACGATCCATGCCAACTGTTGATCCTGTAACCTGGAAATATATTCACGGGTTGCAGTGACTTAACGTAGATGCTCCTGGGCCCTCGTAAAAGGTTACTTGTAGAATACGTACAAACAGACATTCTTTTTTAACTTAAAAATGATGCCCTTTAGAAAAGTACTCATTACTCACCGTCCAGAAGTCCCAAAACCCCGGTGAGGTACCATGCACCGTGCTAAACTGACTTCAAGTCAGAGGGGACGTCACAGAGCGAGGTGGGTGAGGGCTTAAGTCGTTGTGGAGGTGCATCCGGGTGATAAAGATGCAAAGGCTTTAACCCTCTAGCCATTCTTTGCGTCGCCGACTTATAGCATGTTTGTGTGTGGTTGCGTGTTTCAGGGATCCTGAAGTGTAAGAAGGACAAAGCCTACGAAGGGGGTCAGCTGTGCTCCATGTGCTTCAGTCCCAGGAAGCTGCACAAACAAGAGATTCAGAGGCTGCAGGACATCGCTTGTGAGAAGCCTTCTATCGAGTCCCCTCTGAGACGGAACGGGAGCCGGAGTAGCGAGGAAAATCAGAGTCAAGAGCAGGACGGTGACACCCCGTCCTCCCTGCAGGGCTTCCAGTATCCCGTATGGAACATCTCTCTGAATATGAGCGACGAACACGGGAACACAGTGAACTTGGTCTGTGACATCAAGAAGCCCGTGGACGTGTACCAGCTACACTTGAACCAGACAGACCCTCAAGAGATAGAGGTAAATGCCACGGTCGCCTTGGATTTTGAGTGTCCGATGACTCGAGAAAACTATGAGAAACTCTGGAAGCTGATTGCCTATTACAGCGAGGTCCCTGTGAAGCTACACCGGGAACTCACGCTCAGCAAAGACCCCAGACTCGGCTACCGGTACAGGCAAGACGCCGACGATGAGACCCTCTACTACACGGGCGTCAGAGCCCACATCCTGGCAGAGCCAGAGTGGGTTACACAGCCGTCCATAGGCCTCCAACTCAACCGACGTCAGAGTACGGCCCAAACGGTGCTGCTGTCCTATTCCTCTCAACACGCTGTCACCGTGTCCGCCAAAGACGCGAGGCCGTCTCGGAGCAGAAGCTGGGTAATGATTGAGCCTAGCAGAGCGGTGCAGAGAGCCCAGACCATCTTGGAAGGGAGTCCATGCCAGCTGAGCTGCAACGTGAAGGCTTCTGAGAGCCCATCCATCTCCTGGGTGCTCCCAGATGGCTCTGTCCTGAAAGCACCAATGGAAGACAAGGACGGGAGATTCTCCATCCTCACCAGCGGCTGGCTGAAGATCAAATCCACGGAGCAGTCAGACGCTGGTCTGTACCAGTGCATCGCTCAGGTGAGGGATGAAATGGATCGAATGGTCTATAGGGTCCTTGTGCAAGCACCTGTCACTCAGCCCCCTGATGGACATACCGTGACCATTCAGAAGAGCCCAGGGGAGCCGGTGACGCTGCCTTGCAGTGCACTGGCCATACCTGAAGCCGAGATCAGCTGGATCCTTCCAAACAGAAGGATAATTAACGATATGGCTAACACGTCACACACATACGTGTTGGCCGATGGAACTCTTTACATCCCAGAGGTCCAAGGAAGCGACAGTGGTTACTACAGATGCGTGGCTGTCAACCAGCAAGGGGCAGATCATTTTACAGTGGGGATCACGGTGAGTAAGAAGGGATCTGCCAGGTCATCGAAAAGAGGCAGACGCCCAGGTGGGAAGACCCTTCCCAGAGGAAGAGGAGATGTCGTGGAGGACGAAGGGGGATCCGGCCTAGGAGATGAAGGTAACACAATGAAGAGGGTTCTCCATCCGAAGGACCAAGAGATGTTCATCAAAGCAAAGGACGACGCCGTCGCTGGAGGTCAGAAAACCAAGAAAGGGCGCAGAAAACTGAAACACTGGAAGACTTCCGAAAAGGAGCCAGACACCAACATCGCAGAAGGTCGCAGAGTGTTTGAGTCCAGACGAAGGATAAACGTGGCAAACAAACAGATCAGTCCAGAGCAGTGGGCAGACATTCTCGCCAGAGTGCGTGGGAGAAGTCTCCCTAAGGGAACGGGAGTACCCCAGGTCGTTAGAACCAGCACTCCTCCATCGGAGAGTCTAGAAGTGACACCCCTTTTGCCAGCCGCTGCTCCCCGCTCAGTATCACCCGTGCAGACCACAACCGGTGCGGAAGAATCCTCAGGAGACGTCTCTTTATTTGGCAAGGAAGAGCAGGTTGCTGGCACTGTGTCTTCAACCGGGAGGGCTCTGGTGCAGTCTGGCCACGATGGAGTGATTCTTGCTGACCCCAAAGTGACAAGCACACACCTGGAAGAATTGATTGATGGTGAGTTTTCTGAGAAGACCAAGCCTGCAGCTCCCACTGCAGTTGACTCGAATTGGGCTAGAGCCACGACACTGCTACCTGTGCCTTACGAATCTTCTACTCTCCAGACCCTGGATGTGGTCCGCGAAGAGCCCACTAACAAAAACATAGCCACAGAGGGCTGGTCCACACTAGACGCTGGATCCATGCCAGAGTCTCCATCCAGTGAGTATGGGTCTCCATTGGATGCCATCTCCTTGGCTGAGTCCGAGACCCTGCCATACTTTTACCAAGATCCGGAGACAAATTCACAGCCAGGTGAAAGGACGACGAGAGAACAGACCTCCGCACACGTTACTCCAGTGCCTGCCTCGTGGGTTGCTAACACCAGGACCTCTGAGCCATTTGAAGATCCCATTTTAGGGGACCCCAGAGTCCCAGCACAAACAGCCCTGCAAGAGCAAACAGAGAGCCCCGAGCTTGTGAAAAGCGGTTTAAGCGCTCAGGGCCACCCACTGATTCCCAAGGGCACAGAGGAGAATTCTCAGACACTGCAGGAAGGAGGTCTGCTAGAGAGAGACCCCAAAAGCTCCAGAATTCCTGAGAGTAAGAGGCAAGGCGTCGAATCCACCACTCTGCCGGACTCAGCCCTGGAAGCCACGATGAGCATCACTGCCATGAAGCATCCCAAGGGAACCACACTTGGCGTTCTGCTCGACGAGGACACCAGCACGGTAGCGATGATGCGGCCAACCCAAAAGGCCACTTCCCCATCAGCGCTGACCACTCATCCTTCCCGAAAGAGACCCAACGGGAGGAGGCGATTACGCCCCCATCGATTCCGGCACCGGCATAAACAAACCCCGCCCACGACGTTTGCCCCAGCGGCCACTTTTTTGACACCACTGACTCGGGCACCTGAAGTGAAGACTCCAAGCCAAGCGGAAAGCTTGCTGGTTCCTACATCTTGGGTTGATAGCACAGTTGGTACCCCAAAACTGATGGACGTGGAGAAGCATGCAGAACCGGTATCCAGGGGCACCCCACGCAGGAAACATGGGAAGAGGCCAAAGAAACATCGATACATCACCTCTACCATGAGCTCTGTAGCGTCTGTGTCCAAGCCCAGCCCTTCCCCAGAAAATAAATATAAAAGCACTGTTACCCCCAGTTCAGAAGTTGTACTTGCACCCACCACCGTTTCTCTCACAACTGGAGACCCACGCGAGATAACCAGAGTGGAAGATTATAGGACAGCCGCCACCGAGACACATTTATCTCGTGATAAATTCCAAGAGACGATTCCAGTCACTTACGAGCCTGTATCGGACGGAAAGGAAATTAAGAATTATGATGTCACAAACATCAAGGACTATGAAACCGACGGTCTAGTCCCTGGCGAGTCAGTCACTCGCGGGGCATCGCCTTCTGGGGCCGAGGTCTCCAGTGTGGGAGTATTTAAGGAGGCACCCCCTCCTTCTGGCTTTCCAGGAAGTGCAAAGTGGGCTCCTCCAAGGGCAGCCCGGCCTGAGCGGCTACAGACAGACCCACCTGTCACCAGCTCTTCAGAAGCTCTTACAGACTCACCCTTTTTAAAAGGGTTGGAGGACCCAGGTTTTCCTTCTGAGTTTTCACCTTCTGCCACAGTCTCTATGCTCTCGCAACAGGAAGAAGTGGTCCCTTCAACTACTCTCGCCATCCTAAAAGTAGAGGCGTCTTCAAGTCAGGCGGAAACCTCCATCGGTGGTCAGAGTCATCGTGAAACCACTCCAGCCACTATCCGTTCAGAAATTAGACACCGGGATGAAGTCTCCACACGTGCCCTGGTGGGGGAGCCAGCAGCCCCATTCCCACCCACAACTCGTGTGTCTCTGGCAGAAACGACCGCAAAGCCCACACCTCTTACGTCAGAAACACTGCCAACATCAGACGCTTCCAAACAAAATGTTTCCTTCCATTACGCTGCGGGGACCCCAGCAACCGGAACACCTTCAGTGAGTAACGAAGGAACTCAGCGTGTATCGAAGCCAAACGAATTATCCACTCCCTCTTCCCACCAGGACAAATTTACCTTCACTCCGAAGCAGGAGTCGCAAAAGGCAGCCTTTGATGGTACAACCAAAAGCAGCCTTCCAAGGGGTCCAGATACTCACCACGAGGCTGGGAGGGGCCAAGGTTTCCACCAACCAGCCAGAGTCACTGCCACAGCGGTCCCCCAGAGAGGAACCGTGAGGCCGCCACACACGGCCACAGAAAGCTCCTTTAGGTACGTGGTCACTCACCAGCCCCACCTGACCAGCAAACCGGAAATCACTGCGTATCCGTCGAGGGATCGGCCGGAGAATAAGCGCCTTACGTCTCCAATGTTACCAAGTCCCACAACTCCGGTGGTTCCGTTGCCTAGGTCCAAACCTAGCATTCCTAGTAAGTCGACTGACCAGGGAACTGACCCGTTCACCGGCAGCTCCACATTGTTTGGAGACAACAGCATCCCTGATTCAAGAGACCCAGCTGGCAAGCTTCCAGATTCGAGAGTCCCTTATTATCCCGATGGGAGAGTCCCTTTCTTTTTCAACAGGACCCTCTCTTTTCCACAGTTGGCAGTTACTCCGAAGCCTCGGATCCCCACCTCTCCTGCCCCAGGGACGAGAGGGAGAAAAGTCAACCCAGGTCCCTACAATAGGATACATTCTCAGAGCATCACCCATGTGGACTTTGGTCCCCCAGCACCACCTGTACTGCACCTTCCCCGGACCGTGGCGCCACCCTCAACAAACTTAAGAAACATCCCTCTGGTCTACTCCACCCGGAGCTCCGTCCCTTTCCTAATATCTTCTGCCCAGCCTTCCAGAAGCTTCCATCAGAGCAGCTCAAAGCTCTTCTCTTCCAGAGGACCACCTGCATCCAAATTCTGGACGCTCGGGGAAAAGCCCCAAATTATCACCAAATCGCCCCAGACCGTGTCCGTCACTGCCGAGACAGATGTCATGTTCCCGTGTGAGGCTATGGGGAAACCCAAGCCTTTCGTGACTTGGACAAAGCCGTCCACAGGTAGGTTGTTTAAACATCTGCGTTTTAACCAGGGCTTGTGTAGGGGAGGGGCTTACTGGAGTCTGTGAGTGCAGGTAGGACCAGAGATTCCGGGCAGAGGGACAGGCAGATGGGATGGCAAAGGACAGCTGAGAATCTACCGACAGGTGTATTCCTTTTCGGGCACGGGAAGTGAGGAATTCAAATGGGTGTCGGGTTTTAATGGAGTCATGGAAACACGTACGAGCTTCTCTGGGTAGGGCATTCCTAACCGAGGCTCAGGGCTGTGCCACTCTTGCCTCTTCCCAGTGAGGTCCAGCACAAAGGTCATCCACGAGCCACGTCGGGGTGCAGAGGGGCGTGAGGGGAATTGTGCAAACCCCTCTTGTCCTCGCGCTGGCTTGAAAGGTCAGTGAAGCTTGGTGTGAGCTCATCAGGCATTGCTTTGACTTGAACCTAGAGATATGATCGTATGAGTCCCCTCGGGCTGCTGTCGCAAAGCACTGGAACAGTTGGTGCGGCTGGAACAGCACGTGTGTTTCCTTTCAGTTTGGGGAGGTTGAAATCCAAGATCAAGGTGTCACTAAGGCTGGTTCCTCCCGAGGCCTCTCCCCTGGGCGTGTAGGCGGCCATCTCCTCCCTGTGTCCTCATAGGGTCGCCCCTCTGTGTGTGTCTGTGTCCTAATCCCGTCTTCTTACAAGGACACCAGTCCTATGGGATCAGGACCCACCCTAATGACTTCATTTTACCTCCAGCCCCTCTTTAAAGACCCCCAACTCCAAATACAGGCACATTCTGAGGTCCTGGGGGGTCAGGGCGTTAACATATGAATTGTGGTGGGAACACAGTTCAGTCCGTAACAAGGCTCTATACAGTGGTCTCTACTTGGCAGGCTGGGATGCCCAAAGACCACTTTGCTTCATAACATGACCGTCGGCTTTCCCGATGGCGAAAGAGATTCTAGGAGACGGAAGAAAGTAATAGCGGAGGGCCTACAACCTCCACGAACGGACCTCCCTTTTCCCCTTTCTCTTCCCTCCTCTCTCAACGTGGCTGAGTCCTTCAGGCTCGCGTCCTGTTCAGAGGGTTGGGTTTTTTTCGGTTGCCATTTAGATAATCCGGGAAATGACAAGTGCTGATATCACTAGAGAGAACTGTACATTCCCCGCTTATCTCACACATGTTGGATGTGTCCCAGTGGTGAGCAGAGAGCACTGAGCATAGGGAAGTTACCGGCGTCTTTGATCAGCTCCGCATTTGACAGCAAACGCTTTCGTAATGATCTAATAAGGAACTTGCTTGAAATAACTAATGGGGAACACCACGGGGTTTTCATTCTAGAAGGATTGTGCCTTCGAAGGAAGGCATATTCCTCCCCTGGGAGATCCCATTTGCGTTCATCCTTAAGGTCTACCATACCTTGTGCCATTTTAGAGCATCCCTGGACCGTGCCCCCTCCCTAGACAGTCATGCACCTTCCTCTACCTGACCAGGAATCTGTTTCTACTGCTGGCTTCTCCTTTGTTAGCTAGCTCCAGTTTTTAGAAAGTTCTTCCTCATTTCATGCCCAAACCAGACAGTCTCCCATCCAGCCAGCGGTGTTTTCTGTGGTCCTGGAGCTGCACGATGTCTCTCATTTTATTGAACCTTTTCTACCCAGTAAGCCGAATCATCTCATCGAGTGCTAATAGGAGGCCACCTTCTACCTGCCCGTCGTGATCTGCAGGCAGTTTTAGTGGGCCTTCCCTCCCACCTGAAACCCAGTGAAATAGACAAGCGCTTTGGGGTCTCTGCGTCATAAAATCCCTCAATGGGGAAGTGGTTGGGGGGCAGCAGGAGGCCTTCCACGCCCACAGTCACCTGTCATCCAGGAGGGCTTGGACGCAGACCAGAAGGACCTGCATCTCCTCGAAGGCAGGGAGGTTATACTGTCGTCAACCAACACCTGTTTCCCTATGAGCAGGTGGGCTGGGAAGACTCACCTGCAATACCCCGTGCACGGCGGAAAGGCTTGTCGTGGGAAGTTTCAGGTAACTTAGGAGGTCGAGGGTGTGAGTCCTCAGCACTAGGGCTGGGGACAGCGTCCAGGGTTCCAGGGTTCCATGCCAAGGCAGGACTCCCAGCTTAGAGAAAATTACTAGGAAAAGAAGCAGAGGAGTTTGTCAAAACTAAAATGAAGAGCCCACTGACGGGTGCATGGACCCGGGAACCAAGCAGCGTGGGATAGGGTGGGAGGATTGAAACTCAGGGTTTTCTGGGGCTTTTCCCAGTCTTTCAGTATAGGATTTGTTATTTTTCAGGTATGGCGAGGCTAACGGGTCAGGAGATGACTGCCACTGAAAAGACACTTGGTCACTCACGGTGGCCAAGAGGAAGGGGCACAGCACACCAAGCAGGGTTACACGGGGAAGCACCAGGGTCGGTCAGGAGGCAGAGGGAAAGGGGGAAACCAGACGAGAGCCTTTACTGTGATTTTCGCAGGAAGGAACAGGTGAGGCAGGGTGAGCGGGGTTAGGACAGCCTGGTGTGAATAATTCCAGCAGGTCCTGGGTGCACGGGCTGCCCTAGTTGTCTGGTACCTGTCCTGGGGGGATGAGGGCGGGTGGATGGTGGCCCAGAGTATGGGAGCCTCTCAGAGCAGGGAGTGGGGGACAGGCTCTGGATGGGTGAATTTGCATTTGGAAGGGGGGGTCCTCTGCTATATCTCTAGGAATTGGCCGTCCCTGGAAGGTCAGCAAGGCCCCAACACGTCAAAACATCAGAAACTCTTGATTATTACAGACCCCGACTGTGGCAGAATCCTGAGAGATGGGCTATAAAATACAGGGAGTAGAGGCAGTGGGGAGAAGGACGGGTGTGTGCCCTCTGACTGCAGAGGTGGGGCTGTCAGGCACCGTCAGGAAGCCTGCGTCAGACTGCAACTCAACCAGACGGGGCACAGCACGACCAGCCCCATGTCGCTCTCAGGATCCTGGCCGGACAGAGGCGGTCGGTGACTGAGAACCTGGGGCATCCCTGCAGCCGACCTGGGGACCTCAGGAGGACAGCCTCCACGCAGCGAGGCAGAGGCTGAGCAAAGTGGGGCTGCCTCTCCAGTCCCTAAAGTAAATGAAGAGGCCACCCTGGGAGACCCTGGGGTTCATGACGGCTTCCAGAACCCTGTCTGAAAACCATGCCTGCTGCCTTGGCCTGAAGGTGGCCTATGCCCTGATTTGGGGATTAGTGTAACAGTCAAGACGAATATCAGAGGAACTGGGTGGTGGGTCTTTTTTTGCTTTCACTGTCTGGACATAAGGAGGAGGATCAGATTAACTCACAATCCTTGTTTCGTCCCTTTGGCAAGACCGTGTTTGCCCTGAACCTGACGGTGCCTGTTTTTGGTTTCCAGGGGCTCTCATGACCCCCAACACCAGAGTACAGCGGTTTGAAGTCCTGAAGAATGGCACGTTCATCATCCGAAACGTACAGGCGCAGGACCGCGGCCAGTACCTGTGCACGGCCACAAACCTGCACGGAGCAGACAGGATGGTGGTCCTGCTGTCAGTCACGGTGCAGCAGCCTCAGATCCTAGCCGCCCACTACAAGGATGTCACCGTCTACCTGGGCGACACCATCGCCATGGAGTGCCTGGCCAAGGGGACCCCAGCTCCCCAGATCTCCTGGATCTTCCCCGACAGGAGGGTGTGGCAGACCGTCTCCCCCGTCGAGGGCAGGATCACGCTGCACGAAAACCGGACCCTGTCCATCAAGGAGGCGTCCTTCTCAGACAGAGGCGTGTACAAGTGCGTGGCCAGCAACGCAGCCGGCGCGGACAGCCTCGCCATCCGCCTGCACGTGGCGGCCCTGCCACCCGTCATCCACCAGGAGGAGCTGGAGAACATCTCGCTGCCCCCTGGCCTCAGCATTCACATCCACTGCACCGCCAAGGCCGCGCCCCTGCCTAGCGTGCGCTGGGCGCTCTGGGACGGGACACAGATCCGCCCTTCGCAGTTCATCCACGACAACCTCTTCGTCTTCCCCAACGGGACCCTCTACATCCGCAACCTGGCGCCCAAGGACAGCGGACGCTACGAGTGCGTGGCCGCCAACCTGGTGGGCTCGGCGCGCAGGACCGTGCAGCTCACCGTGCAGCGCACCACCGCCAACGCGCGCATCACGGGCACCTCCCCGCAGAGGACCGACGTCCGCTACGGGGGGACCCTCCGGCTGGACTGCAGCGCCTCCGGAGACCCCTGGCCGCGCATCCTCTGGAGACTGCCGTCCAAGAGGATGATAGACGCGCTCTTCAGGTACGTGGCGCTCCTGCCTCGCCAGCAGTCCCGGGGCTCCTGAGCCCGTCTCCCCTCTGGGTGCTGGGGAAACCTCCTCATGGGGTCGGGCAGAAAAAGGAATGACTCCTTGTCGGCAGTGCTGACGCACAGATGTTGCTTCCTGTGTGGGCCGGGTGGGGGGCATTTCTTTCTCACACGATGCAATCTTGTCTTTTTTCTTTGTTTCCCGCCCCGCCCGGGGATCGAACCCTTGCCCCCGGCACTGGGAGCGCAGAGTGTTGACCACTGGACCGCCAGGGAGGTCCCACTCTTGTCTTTATCAGTTGAGATGCAGAGCAAACACCTAGCCCTTAGCCCTGCTTTTCTACTCCCCGCCTCCAAAGAAAGATAAAGCAATAGTTTTTGTTTTCATGCTCGTAGTTTTAACTGTATTGAAATAATTAGATAAAACAATTTCTTGTCTTATTCTAATCTGAACAAAACACATAGGAGCTTCAGATCGCGTCTTAAAATGTGTCAGCAATAGAAGGAAAGGAGGTAAAACAAAGAAATTAAAGGCATATAGCAGCACAAAGGTAGCACATCTGCAGTTCTAAGAGTTCATCTTGGCTAGGAAAAAAAGCACCTTGCCATGCCCCGTCTTCAATTCGCAGATGTATGAATCTAGAGCAGTGGGTCTCAACCAAGCGGGATTTTGTCCCCCGGGGACATTGAGCCATGTTTGGAGACATTTTTGGTTGATGAGAGTTGGTGAACGAGGAGGGGATGCTACGGGCACGTGGTGTGTACAGACCAGAGATGCTGCCGACCGCCCCACAGTGCACAGCACGGCCCCATGTCAGAGAGTCGTCTAGCCCCAAATATCAGTAGTGCTGACGCTGAGAAATACTTTCTTAGCAAGGAAGACTATCATCTATCTAGTTATCTATCTATCATTTATTTTTATCTGTCATCACCTATCTGATATCTATCATTTATCTATCTGGTATCTTTCCATCTGCCTGTCTATCCTCTATTCTATGTATCTATCTGTCATCCCTCACCTTTCCATATCTAGCTCAAACCCTTTACCTATTTACCAATCATCTATTTTTATATATCTAACATCACCTATCTGATATCTATCGTTTAGCTAGTATCTTTACATCTGCCTGTCATCTATTCTATGTATCTATATATATCATCTGTCATTTATCTATCTTATCATCTATCTTCATCTGTCTCTAGCTCTATCTACCTACCTATCCATCCATCTTACCTCTCTCTCTCTATCATCTGTGTCTGTCTATCATTTATTTTTATCTATCTGTCACCACCTATCTGATATGTATTATTTATCTCTATAGTAGCTTTCCGTTTGTCTCTATCACGTATTCTCTGTATCTGTATATCGTCTGTCATTTGTCTCTTCTGTGATCTTTATCTATCTCTAACCCTCTGTCTGTCACCTGTCTCTCTATGGAATTGGTTCTCAACTAGACAGTTCTGTCTACCAGGGGGCACTCACCAATGTCTGGACGTATTTTTAGTTGACACAACTCGTGGGGAAGGGTTGCTACCCTTTAATTAGTGGAGACCCGGGAGGCTGCTCGGAACCCCACCATGCACAGGACGCCTCACCACAGAGAGTCATCCAGCCCCTGATATCAGGAGTGCCGAGGCTGAGAAACCCTGAGGTAGATCCCCAAAAGCCATTGTCTCTTTAATAACTGTTACAAGGTGCAGAGGAAAGAGACAGTGATTGGGAACAGGAAGCAAAGACGCATCAGTGGCGCCATGTTGGAAACCCTCTGGCTTATGGTGTGTCTTCAGCCCACACAGCCTGGCAGCTCAGACGGGACCCCCCCGCACCTCAGCGCGGGTTCCTCCCTGGGATGTGATCCGAAGTAGCGTCCAAGGCTCTGTGCAGCTGTGTCTGGTCTGCCCAGTCTCCTTCCAACGCAGGAGAAGGGCCAAGTCGCCGTATTTTAACTTCGGATGGCTGGGTGGTGCCTAGTGAACCCTGCACAATCGATCCAGAGTACCACATACGCGATTTTCCCCGCAGTATCTTCCAGCTGAGCCGGTGTCCTGCCATGCACAGGGTTGTTTTCCATTGACATTGGCGAGGCGGAGGCAGTGCTGACTGAACGCTGAAGTGAAAGAAAGTAGTTCCAGTGTGAACTGGGGCCCTTCTACTGGTATCTCGCGATAAATCATAAGCCACGGTCTCTGTAGCTTCGTTATTCCTAGATTCTGGCTAATTACATTCTTAGAAAAGTGTAATTAAACAGCCCATGTGAGTTTTTTAAAAGAACGGGGCTGTTTGCCCTGCCTACACACTGGGACTGTTCTAAAACAGAGATACTGGACTTTCCTGTCTCGAAGCTGAGTCTCCCGTAATGTGTAGCCATGCATCTTTTTCAGAGTCGCTCTGTTGATTCAGCTAGCGACCAAGGTTAGGATTTGCTGCTGTAGAAGTTTCTGAATGTTTACAGACATGTGCTACTATATACATTTTTGGATTCTGACTCCAAGACTCATTAAAATGCCTCTGTCTGCTCCACGCCTATCGAATGACCTTCTGATTCAGGTTGACTTGACTCTCGCTCGTGGCCGACAAAACACGTTACGTGGTCCTTGTCAGTGGGTGCTTTGATGAACGGTAGCCAGGCTTGAATTCCATCAAAGGCAGACACTTCTTTTTTTTTCATCAGTGACACGGTTCCAGACGTGCTATTCGAATGACACAGTATGCAGGAAATATTTAGGGGTAATAGTCAAGCTCTCCCTGCAGATGCCAGAATTATAATTTATAAGTAATTGAGATTTTCAATCTGGACACGTTCAAAGCAGAAACCTCCCAAATCTCTTCGCCCCGTTATTCAAAACATGCGTTCTGCGTTGCTGGAGGACCTACCGATACATATTTATAAAAATGTCACACGCCTAGTGAAGATATTTCTGTCTTTCTTTCCGTGTTGCCTTTTTAAACTGAAAACTCTTTCTCGAATATTAACTCAGCAGCGTGTGAGTTTAGGTCTACCACGTGGAGAAACGGAAAGTCAGCAGGAGGGTACGAGCTGGTGAGGGTCATGAAGCTTTCGTTACAGATTCTAGGGAAGAAGCCTTTACGCCAATAGCACCAAGTTCTGAAGAATCCAATCGTAGCCTCGAAACTCTGGGTGTAACCACAGCTACGTGATCCGTACTGTAGCTACTTTGCTTCCTGTTTGCCTCATAATGGGATACAACAGCATAAAAATTGTCAAGAGTAAAAATCGTCTATAAAACTTTTAGGGAAAATGTCACCTCTTCCTGAGGTTAATGCACTTTCATTCTGTCCAGGACGCTAGAATTTTATCTGCTTTTATCATTACAACAAGCTCCACACTGACAACCAGGCAAATATTTGATCCACACACGCCCACACACACCGGGCTGATGTCTTAGACTGCGTTTCACATCTTCGAATCAGAGGCCAGGCCAGCCAAAGGTCAGACTCCACCGGGGAGTTCTTAACTGTGGTAAATAAATCACTTCTGCGTTTGGATGGCCGTCGCCTCCGGGCTGCAAAATCCATCTAACGTTTTTGAGCGGCAGTCCTGTGTGCCGAGAGTTCTGAGATCCACAAGTTTTTGTTGCGTTCCGGTGACCTCAAGCCGGGAGAGACAGCGTTCGGGAGACTGACATCTTATTCTGTTTTCTTTCTCTCGCTCAGCTTTGATAGCAGGATCAAGGCGTTTGCCAACGGGACCCTGGTGGTGAAATCCGTCACGGACAAAGACGCGGGGGATTACCTGTGCGTCGCCCGGAATAAGGTTGGCGATGACTTCGTCGTGCTTAAGGTAAACGTGGTCATGAAAGCAGCCAAGATCCAGCACAAGGAGGAGAATGACCACAGGGTCTTCTACGGGGGCGACCTCAAAGTGGACTGCATGGCCACCGGGCTCCCCAACCCCGAGATCTCCTGGGGCCTCCCGGACGGCAGCCTGGTCAACTCCTTCATGCAGTCCGACGACAGCGGTGGACGGACCAAGCGCTACGTCGTTTTCAACAACGGAACCCTCTACTTCAACGAGGTCGGGTTGCGAGAGGAAGGTGACTACACCTGCTTTGCCGAAAATCAGGTTGGCAAGGATGAGATGAGGGTGCGTGTCAAGGTGGTGACCGAGCCCGCCGTCATCCGGAATAAGACGTACTCCGTGGTCCAGGTCCCCTACGGGGACGTGGTCACCGTGGCTTGTGAGGCCAAAGGGGAACCCACGCCCAGGGTGACCTGGCTTTCTCCAACCAGCAGGCAGATCCCCACCTCCTCCGACAAGTACCAGATATATCAGGACGGCACTCTCCTTATCCAGAAAGCCCAGCGCTCGGACAGCGGCAACTACACCTGCGTGGTCAGGAACAGCGCCGGGGAGGACAGGAAGACGGTCTGGATTCACGTCAACGTCCAGTCGCCCAAGATCAACGGGCACCCCAATGCCATCACCACGGTGCGGGAGATTGCCCCAGGAGGGAGCCGCAAACTCATCGACTGCAAGGCGGAAGGCATCCCCACGCCAAGCGTGCTGTGGGCCTTTCCCGAGGGCGTGGTCCTGCCGGCCCCTTACTATGGTAACCGCATCACCGTCCATCGCAATGGTACCCTGGACATCAAGAGTCTGAGGAAGAGCGACTCTGTCCAGCTGGCGTGCATTGGGCGTAACGAAGGCGGGGAAGCCAGACTCATTGTGCAGCTGACGGTCTTGGAGCCCGTGGAGAAGCCCATCTTCCACGACCCGGTCAGTGAGAAGATCACCGCCATGGCTGGCCACACCATCAGTCTCAACTGCTCAGCGGCCGGGACCCCGACGCCCACCCTGATGTGGGTCCTCCCCAACGGGACGGAGCTGCAGAGCGGCCACCAGCTGCAGAGGTTCTACCACAAAGGCGACGGCATGCTCCACATCAGCGGCCTTTCCTCCGTGGACGCTGGGGCGTACCGCTGCGTGGCCAGGAACTCGGCGGGCTACACGGAGAGGCTGGTGTCTCTGAAGGTGGGGCTGAAACCCGAAACAAGCAACCAGTACCACAATCTGGTCAGCATCATCAATGGGGAGACCCTGCAGCTGCCCTGCATCCTCCCGGGGGCCCGGCAGACCCACTCCTCCTGGACGCTGCCCAACGGCATGGTGTTGGAGGGTCCCCAGGTCCGAGGACGCTTCACCCTTTGGGAAAACGGTACCCTCACTGTGCGCGACGCGTCCGTCTTCGACAGGGGCACCTACGTGTGCAAGGCGGACACGGAGTACGGACCCTCCGTCGCGAACGTCCCGGTGATCGTGATCGCCTATCCTCCCCGGATCACCAGTGAACCCACGCCTGTCATCTACACCCGGCCCGGGAGCACCGTGAAGATGAACTGCTTGGCCGTGGGCATTCCCAGAGCCGAGATAAGCTGGGAGCTGCCGGACAAATCGCACCTGACCGTGGGGACGCAGCCCCGTCTCTACGGGAACAGGTTTCTTCACCCACAGGGGTCGTTAATCATCCAACAGGCCACCCAGAGGGACGCGGGCTTCTACAAGTGCACCGCCAAAAACCTCCTGGGCCGTGACTCAAAAACAACCTACGTCCACGTCTACTGAAACCCCGGGAGCACACCCTGGACTCCACGGCCGCTGCTTCCGAAGTTAGAACAAAGCCTCCTTTGGGTTCACAGGTGGGGCCGGGGAGTCAGGGCTCTAAAAGGATTTGTCCCGGGGCACGGTGGCCCCCTCCGGCTTGGGTTCGAGGCCCACTGTCGACCCTGACCTGTGCTCGTTGACGAAAGGAAGCAATGCAGGCACGGGAAGCAGGTGTCAGCCTCTCTGGGGGACTTCCTTTCAGGTTTACAGGATGCTATATGCTCTTGCCTTCCATTTCACAGGACTTGGGCGCAGATTACAAATTCTGTGTTGCTGGCGCCATCCTGATGCTGGAACGGGCGTCTGCAGGATATCTAAGGAGCGTGCGCTGCAAAGAAGCTGCAGAGATTCACAGTGCCTTGCTACCCCCGCGGAAGATGCATTACCTAGTTAACCCGCTGCCGTTGTAACATGATAGAACGTTCTAGAATGAGTATCCATCTTTCCGTTACTCCTTCTGTCACTTCAGAACTCCAGTTTGCCCGACAAGGGCTGAGAACCAGAGGGATTGTTTGTTTGTTTGTGTCTCACGTACACGTGTCCTACAGTACAGCTCCCATTTTATAGGAAAGGATGCTTTCTCCCTGGAACTCACTTTTTATATAGTGTTTTATATATATATATATATTTTTTTCCTTTCTAATCAGACGATGAGAGTAGAAAGAGAAAGACATACTTTCTGTCTCATTAAAAATAATAAATTATTGGTCTTTACAAGGCTTGTATACATTAGAGCAGGCACGGAAATGCAATTAAAACCAGTTTCCTTCCCGACTTCCTTCAAATTCATAAACCACTGTTATATTACCTTTCCCAGCGACCCTCTGGTAGGGGATGCTGAGATACTGGATTTCCCTGTTGATGATAAAATTTATCCGGAGAGAGCCATGCGGGACCGGGGAGACGACAGGAGAGGGAGGACAAAGCGAAGTTGTGACTGCCCAGAATGAACCCAGAGCCTTCCAGAGGAGCCCAGAAATATCTTTCCTCCTGTCAATTTGTGTCCTCGAAAAATAGATCTGTTACTTCCACGACTGCTTTGCTGTATTTTTAAGGTCAAAATGATGTACATTGGATAATAAAATAATATTTTCCAAAGAACCAGGCAGTCATGACAGTGATATTTTCAAGGGCCAAAGCCACTTCAAGCGAGTCTGCGCTTAGATCAGGTTGGTTGAAAAACCGCTTTTATCCACCACGTTGGAATTATTCTCTTCTCTGTGAGTATTTCACCAGCAAGGAAACTAAGTCCAAGGTGGCAGCTCCGGCAGAGTCTCTGACAGGAAGGTTAGGTGGGACCAGCTCCAGTATGAATCAGGATTACTTGAGGCTGAAGAAAAGGTGCCACAGCAGTCCTGCAGCCAGTTTTCTTTAGGGGAGAGACATCTCGGGTGCCCATCGCAGTAGTCCTCAAATATGCACTCTTTGGCTTCCCGCGAGAGGAAGGAAAAAAGCAAACGCAAGATAAATATTGGGGAAGCATGCGACTTTTGACCGTGCTGCCAATCTGGAAAGAGTGGCAGTCACTGAAGGGAAAGAGAGCTTGGCTTTTCAAGACTGTGGGAAGCACGGACACTGTCTCACTCATGCATCCATTTATTTGCTTAAGGATAACCACACAGCCCCTTGGGGTGTGCCAGGTACCGGGATGGGCACTCAGGGTACCCTGATGCGTAGGAAACACATCCTGCTTGAAGAGTTCCTCCTCCATAGACAAACCCTTCACCCAGGACAGGGTTTCTCAACACCAGCACTACAGACGTTTGGGGCTGGATCATTTTCTGGGGTGAGGGCTGTCCTATGCACTGTATCGTTTTTAGTGGCATCTGTAGGCTGTATCCTCGAGATGCCACTAGCATCCTCCCCTCCAGGGCTGACAATCAAAGAATGGCTCCGGGTATTTTCAATGTCCCCTCATCACCCTTAGTGGAGAACCACCACCGTAGATCTAGATACAATTTGATACATAGATAGATAGATAGGAAGAAAATAGGTAGATGATATGATAGATAAGACAGATAAATGATAGATAGATGAGATAGATAAATAGGGGTGTGGATGGATGGATAGATGATTGATAGATACGTACATAAATATAGATGATAGATATGATTGATAGGTAGACAATAGATAAGATACATGAGATAGATGGTAGAGATAAATAGATATGTGGATGGATGGGTGGATAGATGACTGATAGATACGTAAATATATAGTAGATAGATAATAACTAGCTAGATGATGATGAAGATAGATTGTAGACAGATACATGACATACATGATACATTGATGATAGGTAGATAGGTGACTGATAGATACATCAGTAGATGGTAGAAAGATAATAGCTAGATGATGATGGTGGTGATGATAGATTAGATTGATGATAGATATATAGATAGGGAAGATAGATGACAAATGGATGGATGGATAGGTGCATAGAGAGAGACCAACAGATTGAGTCTCTCATGCTAAGGCAGTCTCCAAACCTCACCACCCTTGCTCTCTGGGGCTGAGTCATCCTCCATGGTGGGGACCATCCTTCACTGTGGGCTGTGAACAGCATCCCTGGCTTCCACCCACTACGTGCCAATATCACATTCCACCCTCCTCTCCCCCAGTTGGACAACCAAAAGTGTCTCCAGACGTTGCCATGTGCCCTGAGTTGTAGAATCACTCCTGGTTGGAAATCACTGTGCTAGAGAAATAAATGCAGCAAGGAATTTTAGAAACAGACTCATTTGGACTGGCTGCCTCAGAAAATGAGACCCAGGGTGGTAGAGCAGCCAAGGCATAGGCTGCTACATGCACATCACCTAGGAAAAAAATGGTCCCATCATTCTGGGTTCATGTAAGGTTAAGAACTGGTGGTAAGTTTCTGTGAGTGAACTCAACATACATTCTTTTTTTTTGGCCGCGCTGTGTGGCTGGCGAGATCTTAGTTCCCCGACCAGGGATGGAACCGGTGCCCCCTGCGGTGGAAGCACGAAGTCCTAACCACTGGACTGCCAGGGATTTCCTTCAACATACATTCTTAAGGACTTGCCTTGTCCTGATGTAGGTGAGGTAGCATGACACGAAGAGGTATATGGTGGTCTACACTCTCCATCTTCTCAAAAGACATAAGACTACAAGTCAGGTTGCTACAAGGCTGAGACACTCAGAAGCATTAATGGTGGTTCTAGGGGGTGTTCCTGTCCCAGGGGACTCAAAGGCCACGTCATATGGAAGTCTAAGGGCTAGTTATTTGATGGAGAAGCCATTTTTACTGGGCTAAGAAAGAGGGCTGTCTGGGCAGGATAACATGCATAGGAGGGAAGCACTGCTCTCCCTGCAGCAAAAACATTTCTGAGAAAGTTCTAGCCTCCAGCAAGGTGACCTCGGGTCGAGCAACAGATAAAAAGTAATAGGCATGTTTGGACTAGAGTTTAAATAAGTGTTTCCTTTTTGGTTGAAAATGCTATGATATCGTAGTTGGTTGAATAATGTTCTCCAAAAATCCATGTCTACCTGGAATGTCAGAATGGGACCTTACATGGAAATTGGGTCTTTGCAGACGTGATGAAGTGAAGGGTCTGAGATGAGGTCCTCCTGGATGAGGGTGGCCCTACATCCAGTGACAGGGTCCTTATAAGACACGGAAGAGGAGAGATACAGACACAGAGGAGAAGCCCTGTGAAGACAGAGGCAGAGACGGGAGGGATGAGGCCACAAGCCCAGGGACGCCCGGAGCCCCCAGAAGCTGGAAGAGGCGGGAAGGACCCTCCCCTGGAGCCTCCAGAAGGAACCGACCGTGATGACTCCTTGATCTTAGACTTTTGGTCTCCAGGACTGAGAGAGGATGAATCCCTTTTGTTTTAAGACAACCCGTTTGATATAATTGGTTATAGCGTCCGTGGAAAACAAACACAAATCTTAAAAATTTTCTGGTGGAGACAGTCACAATGACAGGTACTCGAGTACTTTGAGATTTAGCCATCCTGAGTCTTTTAAAACAGTTTGCTCGGAATGGGGGTGTATGTGGTTTGAGATCTTTCATCGCAATCCCATACGGTTCTGTCGTGATTTGTAAATAATACACTAACTAAAAGATAGGGGTTTTTTTTCCCCTCCCAGATGACCGACGTCTCACATCTGGTATATGCGCTTGTAAATCTGCGCACACAAGCACAAATCCTCGCTTAGCAGTCAACTGTCACTCTTCGACTGTTCCCAGGTCCTCACTGAAAAACAAAACCCAAACCAGGCTTTTAAACCCACTCTTTAAGATTTGGTGTGTCATTGCAGACGCAGCTCTCATTCTGAAGAATCTGGACAGGACTTGAGTCCCGGTGAGGGGTGACCTGCTACTGAATTCACACTGCAAGATGCCGAGCCCTGCGGGAGATTTTGTGGCACTTTTAATCGTGTAAGACCAGACTAAGGATGGGCAGCGTGGTGAGTTCCTGGATCCCAAGAGGACCTGAGGTTATGGGGGGTATGTCGGGGGGTGGGGGGAGCCCAAGGGTCCTTTTAGCTCCATCCTGAGCGTCTGCCTATTCAGCGTCCATCCTAAGAGACTCTACTGTACGTTAATCTTGTTATGACAGGGCAAACCAGTGGTCCTCCTTGGCTTCCAGTTATAATCACCTAAGGAGATCAAAAATTTCTCATGCCCTGGTATGTGCATTTCCTGCAGCTCCTGGAACCAATGACCACAAACCAGGTGGCTCAAAACAATTGAAATTCATCCTCCCCCATCCTGGAGACCAGACGTCTGAGGTCAAGGTGTCCCAGGTCCATACTCCCTCGGGAGACTCCAGGGGAGGGTCATTCCCGCCTCTTCCAGCTTCTGGGGGCTCCGGGCGTCCCTGGGCTCGTGGCCGCATCCCTCCCATCTCTGCCTCTGTCTTCACGGGGCTTCTCCTCTGTGTCTGTGTCTCCCCTCTTCTGTCTCTTAGAAGGACCCTGTCATTGGACGTAGGGTCACCCTCATCCAGGAGGACCTCATCTCAAGATCCTTAAGTTAATTACATCTGCAAAAATCCTTTTCCTAAGTAAAATCTTATTCATAGTTTCCAGGTATTAGGATGTGGACATATCTTTTGGGAGTCCACTGTTCAACCCACTAACTAGACCAGAATCTTTGAGAGAGAAGCCCCAGCGATAACATGTTCATCGAGGCTGAGATGAAGACGTGGAGGTTTTAGTGCTGGGGTCCTGCCAATGGTTTGGCAAATCTGTACCGGGATCCACTGCATTTCTTCATGGTTCAATGCTCCATGGGACATTCTAATGTGCTGATTTCCACCATACTGCAGGACCCCTCTCCATCCAGAAATCAGAAGCTTGGTGCGCGTTGCTTAAGCTCTCTATGCTTTTGTTTCCAGACTTCTGAGAAAGAGGAATTACTGCACACCCACCTCATAGGGTCATTGTGAAGGTAGGGAATAAGGTGCTTAGAACACAGCCTGATCCATTGCCTGTTCTTAGTATGCATTGCTATTTCCATGATCCTTGCTACTTTTCTCCAGGGTTTAAAATATATAACTGTGGTTTCCAAAACACTTTCACACACTGTATTCCACTGAAGCTTCACCACTGCTCTTGGAAGAGTTGATTTCTGGGGAAGGGTGCATAGAGATGATATGGTTCGATCCTACACCATGCGACATTGGCTGTGACTTGTCCATCCAAAGCCATGTTGCAGAACCAGAATCAGAACCAGAACCAACCTGTGTACTGTGCTGGGCTCTGCGCAACCATGGGGCTGATTAGAAGTTTATGGCAGAACCAGCGAAGGCTTGAGTAGCTGAGAAGTGGGCTGGAATTTAGGTTCTGCCCCTTAACAGCTGTGGGAACCTTGGTGTCATCTACATCAACTTCCATTTCTGTATGTGTCCGATGGCACTGATACCACTCACTTTATAGGATTACTGGGAAAACCGCTGAGATAACGTATGGATGGTGGAACAAAGGTCAAAAGTCATATTTTTAAAAATCCAACAGTTGTGCCCCCCCCCCCGCAAGTAGGGTGGCATAAATCATCGGAAAGATACGTTTTTGTTTTAGAAAACTCGCTAGGACACTTTTAGATTATGTAAAAAGTTTCCCATGGCTGAACTGTCAGAAGGAAGTTGAGATAGAGGCAAAGTAGTGAGGACACAAACGGGAAATCAGAATAGATAGAGATAGATAGACGATAAATGCATAGATGACAGTTACATTGATAGATAGATAATAGATGATAGATACATAGATATAGTTACACAGATACATGCATAGACACAGATAGATACATTGATAGATAGGTGACAGATAGATAGATAGATATAGATAGACAGGTATAGTATATAATATATAAATGTATACAATATATACACATTAATATAAAATTGTATATGTGAATATGTATTGGAATTCAAGGACTCACATTTAAGCATGCTATACAATCAATTTTAAATTACCGGCCGAATTGTTTACTACACAAAATATTCACATAGATCTCACACTCTGCTCACCACTGCCCACCTGGGCCTGGTCCACACACCATAAAAATATCATACAGGATCCATTTGTCCCAGTTACAGCTTCTCATCTGTTTACAAAAGCTCTTCCATCCACAGAAGAGAATGTCACAATCCTTCATAGTATCCAGGTCCTTTCTCACGTCCTAACATCATCTTAAAAGTTATTTCTTATTTTAAATGTCTTTTCTCTTTGTCTTTGGAGTGTCTGTAGTGACACATGGAGAAGTAAACAGATGGGATTCCAACTGTAGAGTCGGATAACCCAAAAAGTCACACAGAGGAGGGAGCACGTAACTTAGGGGACATTTTCAACCCCAAAAAATGAATTTTAAAAATCTCGCTCCTATTTTTTTGGTATGCCACTCACATTTTAGTGCCCAGAAGACGTATTTTTCAGAAGCAATCCTACCACATTGTAGCCTGGGTCTAAATCTGGCTCCTAGTTATCTCAGTTCCTTCACTGCTAAAATGTTAAGAGCAATGCAAGTTCCCTGAGGCAGAGGTGCTTGGTTACCCGTCCCCCAAGCCTCAGGCACCAGCTGCCGGATGACAGAATGTTCGTGGGAGTACAGCATCCCAGGCAGAGTCTATATTTCCCAGGATCCCTTGCTTGGAGGTGGGGTCCCGTGACTAATTCTCACCAATGACGTGTGTCCCTTCCAGGCTGAGAAGGTGAAGATGCAGAGATGCCCTTCTGGCTCTTTTCCCATCCCGCAACTGAGTAAAGGGGTTACAAGGGACCAGGGAATGGAGGAGCCACAAGATAGGAAGGACCTGAGTTCCTGAATCACCATGGGCACAGACACCTGGCATGGGCTGCCCTGTGGGTTCTGTTGGGCTCTGGTCTCCATCACCTTTCCTCTTATGGCCACCATCGCTCTTGAGGACCATCCTTGCTCTTGAAAGTGGAAAACCGTGCTTATTGTGTTACGCGTCTGCAAGCCTGAGGTTTATCTCAGCCGTACCATCATCCCACGTGAAACATTAAGCCATTTATTTATCTTACCTATAGCATTGTCCCACGTGACATTAAGCCATGAAAACGCTGTGATGTTTAAATAAGATAACATTTCTCAAGGGCGTGCCATGGAAATTGTTTTTTAAAAAGTCAGTATTACTGTTATTATCATCTTGACGGATTGATAGTGGGACTCAAATTGGCACAAGAGTGGCAATTTTCAAAATCTTTCATATACACTGTGACTTTAGCAACGGAACTTTCACTATTATGTCTTTATTCAAGTTCATGGGATTCCGTGGCCAGCCGCAATTCTTGCCGTCTGCGAGCGGCAGAGAAAGACTGTCTGAAGTCCAGCTCAACATTTCAGTTGTATTATGAAACGTGGCATACGTTAGAATTTTGTACAATGTTGCAGTGAAGACATCTGGACTCTGAGGACCCCTTTATCATTTAAGAGACAGAACGAGTAAAGTATATTTTAATTCTTACAAAGTCCTAGAAAGACTGGGAGTCACGATGCATTGTTAGTGAAAAACCCAATTCAGCTTTTTGTTATTAAAAAAAAAATGTGGACGTGCTGCTTTTGGAAGGAAAAAACAAGGCTATTTTCCATTAATGTCTGGCGACGTGCATTGAAAAACAATGATAAAAAAAAACACCAACAAGCACATCTAAGAGAACTCATGTGTACCATGAAGGTTCCTGCAGTCTCTTTTTACTGTTTTGTGTTGTATAGCATCTATGAAATATGTCAAAACAATTCAGTGATACATTTTCTAGGTCTGGGTGAAGAATTGGAGTTTATGGACTTCCTTGGCTCTGAATAATTATAAAAATAGATTCTGAATAAAAACTCTCTTTCTATTTTCTTTCTGAATGATGGCAGGAGCTGGAGGTCTATTTTAAATCAATAGTTAAAGGAAGAGACTAAAAACACAATTTTCAGAGAACTGGATTAGTATCCACTGCCTTTTCATTTTCTTATTGTTGATTCTGGAAAGTGAGACATTTTGTCAAAGCTGGGATCTAAGCTAATAATTAAAAAAAAATAACCACTGAGATTTTTCCTGCAGAAAATACCACATTGAGTACATTTCAAAATGGAGGAAAATCATCTTTCTTGACATCTTTCCAGCAGAAACCAGAAAAGTGCACATCAGGCCACCCACCATGAGGCCACGTTGCTCAAGGGACAGAAGGAATTGGCCGGAAGGAAGGTGGATCTGGGAGTTGGGGGGCTTTGGGGAGGAAAAGACCAAGTTTCTAATGTTGTCACATAGCAAGCTTGTACTCTACTGAGATTTAAACCCTTATTTTATAGTATACATTTTATAAATAACTAAAAATAATATAGAAATATAGGAACAAATGGAAATTATTCATACACAAAAATTCACAATCCCATTACCCAAGGATAAACTCTCTGAACATGTTCAGATTTTGTGAAAATATATACCTATATATATTATATATATATATATTCTATTTATAAGCTTAACTATATGGTTTTAAGTCCACTTATTTTCCACGTAACAATATGATTTGCATCTCCCCATGTCATTAGTCAGGCTAATACCCCATTCAACGGATGTGCCATTAAGTATTTAATCCTATCTTGGTGGATATCTACATTGTTTTCCATTTTGGGCTGTCTCTGCAAAGACGGTCCCATAAATCTCTGAATTCTGAGATATATCATTGCAACAGTGAAGGGTGTGAACATTTTTAAGGCTCTTGCAAACCGTTTTGGAAGTGCTATCGAAAACCTTAAAAGGCTTTCCACTTCCCGTGGCCACCGTACTGGCATGTAAGAATGCTACCTTTCCACCCTTTGTGCCTCAGAACTGCTCTCGCTTTAACAATTCCTAATTTTATACTCAAAGGTGGCTCTGTATTTTCTGTCTTTCATTCTGTTTTTATTTCTTTTTTTTTTTGCGGTACACGGGCCTCTCACTGCTGTGGCCTCTCCCGTTGCGGAGCACAGGTTCCGGACGCACAAGCTCAGTGGCCATGGCTCACGGGCCCAGCCGCTCCGCGGCATGTGGGATCTTCCCGGACCGGGGCACAAACCCGCGTCCCCTGCATCGGCAGGTGGACTCTCAACCACTGCGCCACCAGGGAAGCCCTGTCTTTCATACTTTTGAATTAATGGTCAAACTACATAAGTTGGCCATTTCATGGAGGAATTAGTTATTAGTTTTTGAGCTGTTTATGCTTTCTTGCTTGAGCAATGGAATAATTTACATAACAAGGCCTTAACGCACCCTAAGTGCAGCAAATACACAAGGCATCAATACTTGTTCTAAATATAGCACATGTTTTTTTTCCACTCATCATTTTTTTTTTCAGTTGTTTGGAGAACTGCAGTCATTGGAAGTACAGGCCTTTTGAAATTGTTTGTAGCTGTATCTCTCTTTTTTTCCCCTCTATTTTTTTTAATCCTTTTGTATGTTTAGAAAGTCCTTCTTCATTCTGAGATTAGGTATTCTCCTACATACTTTAAAAATATTTCTCATTTTTAAATATCAAAACTCAAAACATTTGTAACTCACTTGGCTCTACAGTATGAGATGAAAAAAACTAACTTTTTTGACTCATTAAGCCAATTTTTCTAACGCCATGTATTGATGTGTTATTTTCCCAGTAATCAGAAGTTTCCCTCACATTAAATACCCCTGCGGGTTTTGGTTCTCTTGCTTATTGGAGGGTATTTTATATCATATTTTAACATGACAAGGCAAGTTTCTTAGTATTTCCCATATTTTTTTTTTTTTTTCGGTATGTGGGCCTCTCACTGCTGTGGCCTCTCCCGTTGCGGAGCACAGGCTCCGGACGCGCAGGCTCAGTGGCCATGGCTCACGGGCCCAGCTGCTCAGCGGCATGTGGGATCTTCCTGGACCGGGGCACGAACCCGTGTCCCCTGCATTGGCAGGCGGACTCTCAACCACTGCGCCACCTGGGAAACCCAGTATTTCCCATATTGCCATCTGCATTCTGGCTCAATTTTGCCTTGAGATAAATTTTATTTTCCAATATTTCATAACGAAAAGTCATCGACATTTCAGTTGGAATTTTTAAAAAATATGAAGTAGTTTTGCAATATTTGTATTTTATGAGATTGAGTCTTCCCACACAAGGACGTGAATTGTTCCTATTAATAAGCTGCTTTTTATATCTGCCAGAAACGCTGTGATCTTTTTTTCATGGAAGTCTTGAATCCTTTTGCTAAATCTTCTCATGGAGGTCTTTTTTACATACATCATTTTCAGCAGAGCTACTTAATTGATCGCATTGTCTGTGAAAAAATATAGCTTATTCTCTTCCCCAATTGTTAGATCTCTTTTTTATGTTTCTTGTTCTGTTCTATTGACTATACGTCCTAAAGCCACCGGTTGACAACATTTCTGATTGTTAACAGAAGGACAATGTGTCTGGAGCAGCATTTCTTAGGTAGAGCTCAAAACTCTGGTTTTGACAGATGCTCTAAAAAAGAAACAAGGGCTTTTCTACTTAAGAAAATCTGCATCAGGCAACACAAAGAAAATATTTAAGAAGAATCTTTCTAGAGATACAAATGGCCAATAGGCACATGAAAAGATGATCAACATCACTAATTATTAGAGAAATGCAAATCAAAACCACAATGAGGTATCATCTCACACCGGTCAGAATGGCCATCCTTAAAAAGTCTACAAATAACAAATACTGGAGAGGATGTGGATAAAATGGAACCCTCCTGCACTGTTGGTGGGAATGTAAGTTGGTGGAGAACAGTATGAAGGGTCCTCAAAAAACTAAAAATATAACTACCATATAATCCAGCAGTCCCACTCCTGGGCATATATCCAGACAAAACACTAATTCAAAAAGATAAATGCACCCCTATTTTCATAGCAGCATTATTTACAATAGCCAAGACATGGAAACCACCTAAATGTCCATCGACAGATAAATGGATAAAGAAGATGTGATATATATATATATATAGAGAGAGAGAGAGAGAGAGAGAGAGAGAAAATGGAATATTACTCAGTCATAAAAATGAATGAAATCATGTCATTTGCAACAACATGATACAACTAGAGATTATGATATTGAGTGATGTAAGTCAGAAAGAGAAAGATAAATGTTATATGATATAACTTGTATGTGGAATCTAAGATATGACACAAATGAACTGATCTACGAAAGAGAAACAGACTCAAAGACATAGAGAGCAGACTTGTGGTTGCCAAGGGGGAGGGTGGAGGGAGGAATGGAGTGGGAGTTTGGGGTTAGCAGATGCAAAGTATATATAGGATGGATAAATAGCAAGGTCCTACGGTGGAGCACAGGGAACTATATTCCGTATCCTGTGATAAACCATAATGGAAAAGAATATTTTTAAAAAGGATGCTTATATATGTATACCTGAAACACCTTGCTATACAGCAGAAATTAACACAACATTGTAAATCTACTATACTTCAATTAAAAAATTAAATCAAGAAGAATCCTTCTGACCCTAAGTTACTAACCATGTTCTTTTGTTGAGAAGGGGTGTTTCCGTGCCCCAAAGACCTTTCTCACACACTGTGGATGAACTGCGTATGCAGTGGCTCACCTTGGCTCTGAGAAGCCAAGTCAAACAGGAATTCTGAGAGCCATCTGGTCAACCATGGATAGCTTGGCCTCAGCTCTAGTGGAGTATTTACACCATGGAAATTGTCAAGCTCTACAAATCTGAGTGCATGTGTTTGAAAGACAGTCCACTTCACACACCACCTATTATATAGCTTATCTCCTTCATGCATTCATTAAATGCATATTTTTGAGCATATCCTATGTGCCAAACAAGGTGAAAAGAGCATAATAAAAACGTCAAAAATGGAGGCGAAACTTTAATGAATAACTACACAGTAATCCATGGATAAACACAGTCGTGATACATCTCATAAAGAAGAACGGGACGTGATCAGAGTTTGTAAAGCAGGTATCTCGCCAAAGCTGAGCTCCCAAGTGTTCCCCGAGGACATGACGCCTCGGCTTTGACCGAGTTACTCACCAGAACTCTGGACCTTATAAATATATAAACAGTTCTTTTCTGACTGGAATTCCCTACATCAAACGCAGAGAGACCACTTTTTAAAAAAAAAAACAGCTTACCACAATAAACAGAACCCGCCTCAGTATGCAATCCAAGCCTCAGAATTGAATAATAAAGATTCACTCATATGGGAGAGATCTGAGATCAAAGGACGGGACACAGCATATATAGTGGACTCTACAGGAGATCCTCAGAACCCACCATGTTTCCTGAAAGATTCTCCAGGTCTAATTCTCACACATCAACCTACCACCAATTCTGATCCTTTTGGTTCCCAGATACATTATTGTCTCTGTGTAGCAGAGTGCTCCATGGAAAAGAAATCTAATGAGTTCCACATGGTTTGAAAAGAAGCAAAATAATAAAAGCATAACTTGGAATACTTCATATTCTCTCACTTACTGCCCAAATTCTGCATGTGTCTGCGTTTAGGAACTTGGGAATGTTTCTTTCCCCCGTGACTCTGTGTCCTGGGTTTATAAGCAGTACAAGGTAGGTTTCGCCCTATCAAGTGTTGTTTACGTTAGCTTTATGTGACAGAAGTACCGTTTTTATTGTGTTTGCTATTAAAATAGCTGATAAAATGCTGTGCCAACTTGTTTACGATTTGAGTTTCCTTTTGAGATCCAACCTTTATTCTTAGCTGTAGAGGTCCACGGGCAGTCAGATTCACATGGACTTCTTAGAGAGAGATGATAATTCCATGTCCTTACGTATGTATCAGTGACATTGCTTTACGTCTTCTCATATTTAGTGAAGACCTACTATTGATCATCGATTCACAATTTGGTGGAGAGAAATGAGTGAGATAAACCAATGACCCCAAGGACAGAATAGACCACCAAGTAAACGCTCATTAACGGGGTAGTTGAAAGAGTTTTAAAGAGGGCATACAATTGGATGAGAAAAGGGTCTTAGAAGAAGCGTCAATCAAGGAGGATTACGATTCGATCAAGCACAGATGGCAGACAAACATCCTTGGAAGAAAATGACCTTAAGGAAGACACAAGGATGTGGATTCCTGGGTGTCTGAGAAACAGTGAGTGGCTCGATTTAGCTTAGGGCTGCGGTTCACGGAGTGTGGGGTATAAGGGGAAGCTAAGTGTACCCGTTGTGCTGTGTTATGACGAACTGTCCGTGATAAGATGAATGGAACAGTCGATATGGAACAGTTCTAGGGGTCTTGTTTGTTTTTTGACGACATACCATAGATTCTTTGACTTCTAAGAAACGTCAAGAAAGTTAATGGGGACATGGTAAATTGGCATGATTCCCATTGGGAAAAATTAATGGGGCTCCTGGTAAGATTCGTTGGGAAGTGATTGTCATCATCCAGACAAGAATTAATGAAGTCTTGATTGAAGGGGGTCGACCAAAAAGAGAAAGGAGGAAAGGTGGTTGTGAAATAGGACAGGAAGATTCTCTAAGATGTGGTGATTGCTTGCGTGTCAAAGAGGAAATATCCCCACCTAAAAGTAGTTGGATGAGTGACTAACAGGAATGTATCTCCTTCAGCAAGAAGGGGTAAGTCCCAAGGTGAAGCTGCCTTTTTCCAGATGGTGAATTGAAGTTATCTGGCCAATAATTAGAAATTAACTAGATTCTATTCAATATCACCAGATTCAGAAATAATTACATCTTTTAAAATGTATCTATTCCATTATTTCAAAGTTTAACATTTTTGACTGTTAGACACTCATTGATATGATCTGAGCTAAAGATACCAAAAGAAGAATGGATAAACAAGAGGACCTACTGCACAGCACAGAGAACTCTATTCAGTGTCCTATGATAAACCATAATGGAAAAGAATATAAAAAAAAGAATGTGTGTGTGTGTGTATATATATATATGCACAACTGAGTCACTTTGCTGTACAGCGGTAATTAACATAGCATTGTAAATCAAATATAATTCAATTAAAAAATATATATGTACCAAAAGAAGGAACATAGAGGTATTGGGGTAAAAATCCAACCCTAGCTGGCACGGTAGGAATGCGGAGCATCGGGCCGATGCATACAAGGGGGTAAACTGGAGATTTTGATTTTGATTTAAAGCTGCATCGTCATACCCCCAAGTGCATGCTGGTCGGAGATTGGTGAAGGGTTTCTTAGCCTCCTATAAAGCCTTTGTTACTTGGCCCAAGTGGGGGCAATAAAGACCCAACCCAGAAAACCTACGCAAAGTTGCTGCAAAGCCCAGTAAAATCCACTCAGAGCACAGTCCCAGCTGGCCTGCAGAGCTGTGTGCCTGGACGTAGAGGACCCAGGGTGATTGGTTGCATATGGGGCTGGCGGGTGGGACCGGCTGTCCACCAGGAGGCCCGGACGCAGACCCCCTCCCCATTCTTTCTTTTCCTGTCGGCAAGAAGGAATCGCAGACGCACAAAGACAGCTCTGGAGCTCGGACTTCCCTCTCAGCACATGGCAGCGATGTGCTGACTGCTGCCGCCACTGCCCCCAGACACAGAAGCCAGCAAGAGAAAACACGCGGGGAGGGGGGCGGATCACAAGTTTCCTTTGCCAAGCCAGGGACACGAGCAAAAGAGAGAAGACCCAGTAGGTACAGATTTAAGAATCACAAAGGACCATGAATTCCATCCATGGTCGATGAATGGAATTCTCATTAGGCTGAACGTCGAAGTGACCTGATATGGTCTCCGTGCCAACTAAACAGCCAACTGCCAACCAATTTGCCAGGATAAATAAAGCAGGCTGGGCCCGTCCAGGTTTGGTGAATGGCTTTTGTCCTAAGGGTGGTGCCTAGGAAAGCTTGGGCTTCTACCAAGAGCTCATTAAAGCTCGGTCCACATGCCTATAGGATGAATCAGGCTGAAGCCAAACCTACGATAGACGCACCGGCAGACCAGGAAACAGGATGACTTATACGCGTGGGCAGTGGCAGGCCTGGCAGATTTTCAGCCCTGGCAGATTTTTTTTTTTTTTTTTCGGGGACTGTTCCCATGGGATCACAAAGGAAGGGTCAGGCGGGACAACCGATACTGCCATAAGTTTTGGAAAGCCCTCCATTATAATTTTCTTATCTTACTACGAGAGTAAAACGATGCATAATATCAGAAGCCACAGACACCAGGGATACAGAAACACGTAAACAGAAGTCGTGCAACAGAGCACGGGGAGACGTCAGTAACCCAGGAGAAAGGAGGCGTGCGTTCCGAGCGACAGAAGGGAACGCTGTGATTAGGGGATAGACCGGCGTTATTCAGACAAAAACTTTCATCAGAATCATACCTGTAAATACTGCAAATCGTTACCTTCATGAAGCTAAGATTGCCGTGTACATAGCTGACTAATGAGAGGCTTGAATGGCCGTGGGCATGGCTGACGTTAACAAAATGTTTGAAACCTAGGTGAATGCTGTAACATTGTACCACAAATCAAAGGGTCAATATATTCTTTGGACAACAAAGGGGTAAAGCTTTTCTCCATTTGTAAATTGTATAATTTATAAGGGGCATTTACAACAAAATATTGTGCCGCACCATGTGTTGCTTTTGGTCAGAGGTCATTAAAAAAACGACTACATAATTCACGGGAAAAGCGGGGTCCTCAGATTAAGACAGTGGGCGGTAACTCAGGTGTCCTGAGGGGCCAAGGCTGGCTCAACCCCAGGCTCACCCTTTCTCTAGATTCTCAGGAATGCCTGGTACAAGAGACATTATTTCCCTGTTTGCCAGGTGGGGACTGGGGCTTTCGGAGGCCAGGTGATACTCATAACGGTCAAACCTGGACCTCTGGAGTCAGAGCTGGGACACCTAAGCTCTGCCACTCCCCACGTCGGTGACGTGGTCCATTGTCGAGCAACGGGCACAGCCGTGAGCTGCAGATCTTGAATCAGAAATGAGGTCACGCCAAGTGCAGACACTCTGCTCTGTCCACTGTACCGTGATGTCCCTGCAGAGGGTCTGAAATGGAAACAGGAGAGTTAAGGTCTGTACGTACCTCTGCGTTTTAGTGCCATCTACCATCAATGCCTACCGGGCTTCCCAAGACTTAAAGCATAGAGAAGGCTTCTAACCCTTGCCGATCAAATAGAATGGCCACATTCTGCAATTTTCCTTAATTCCCTCTCTCTCCCTCCTTCTCTCCCTCTGTATATTTTTAGGAAGGATTTACAGTCCTACAACATTATTCCAGCTTCTCACTGCAGCTCCACTTCTTGCCTGCACATACGGTCATTCACTATGGAAAATGTACGTAGAACTGACCTATGCACCGGCTGTCCAGAGAACCACACAGGCATTTCTTATAAACTGTCCAGCTTCAGCTCACCTTCCCCGGGGTTGCCTTTTCACTAAGTAGCCAGGAGAGCTCCCATGAATCCCTGACTACACAAATGCCCACAGGCACGGCTGCTCTGTGATCTTTATTTGCTGCATCCCACGTAACCTCTTCTTCTACTCAAAATATAAACCCCAGGCTACTTCGGCCAGATGGCAGGGATGACAAGCTTCAACACGCAGGGCGCTGTCAGTTCAGGGGCTGATTTTACCGCGGGGACGGTTGATTGTGCGGTGATTCAGGGCCGCTGAAGAGACACCACGGGAAGACAGAAGGTCACCTTAGAATGAACGTTCCTTCAGGGATTATCTGGGTGAGGGCACACTGGGAAGGGCTGTGTCAACATTCAGTTAAGAATCCTTCTTGCATGGCTCTAACACCAGCTAACGGGCAGAACTCGGGGCTTCTCTAGCAAACCAAAGGGACAGTGAATTAAAGACATTGCCGGAGATGTTGGGGAAAGCCTCAAGAAGAAGCATGTATCTGGAGAAAACCATAATTCAAAAGGATGCATGCACCCCAGTGTTCACAGCAACACTGCTCACGATAGCCAGGACGTGGAAGCAACGTCAGCGTCCATCGACAGAGGACTGGAGAAAGGCGTGGTACATATACACAATGGAATATCACTCAGCCATAAAAAAGAATGGAATAATGCCATTTGCAGCAACACGGACAGACCTAGAGATTGTCACACTGAGTGAAGTCTGACAGACAAAGGCAAATATCATAGGATATCACTTCTACGTGGAATCTAAAAAAAGGGTACAAATGAACCTATTTGCAAGACAGAAATAGAGTCGCAGATGGAGAAAACAAACTTACCGTTACCAAAGGGGAAAGGGGGTGGGGGAGGCATAAACTGGGAGATGGGGACTGGCATATACACACTAGTATATATGAGATAGATCACTAATAAGGACCTACTGAATACCACAGGCAGCTCTACTCAATACTCTGTAATGACCTATATGGGAACGGAAACTAAAAAAAGAATAGATATATGTGTATATATAACTGATTCACTTTGTTGTACAGCAGAAACTAACACAACATTGTAAATCAACGATACTCCAATAAAAAAAATAATTAAAAAAAGAAGCAAACCTGTCCATGAGAGGGATGCCTGTAGGAAGATGCTGACAATGTCAACTTCCCATCTTCACCCACTAGGGCGGGGCACGAACACCAGGGTTGTGGCTGGACCTGTAATTCATCTCGGGGTTTGACTGTGTTACTCAAGCAGGTTCTAAGTGACAGCATCCAACTTACGAACGGTCTAGTTTCAACAGGAAAGTTCTAATTACAAACAGGATGACACTGGGTTCGCACGCTGGGAAAAACATGGCACAAGAAAGGCTGCGAATAGGACACTTGTTTTCAGTAGGAGACCTGATACAAGGTGTCACCCCGTTCAAACTCAACTGGGAACAACAACACCCACTTGGGGAGACAGACAACAGACAGGGCATGTATCAAAACAAAGGGAGATCAGCTCGGTGCTCTGTGATCACCTGGAGGGGTGGGATAGGGAGGGTGGGAGGGAGGGAGACGCAAGAGGGAGGGGATATGGGGATATATGTATATGTATAGCTGATACTAACACACCATTGTAAAGCAATTATACTCCAATAAAGATGTTAAAAAAAAAAGAAACTAACACGCCATTGTAAAGCAATTATACTCCAATAAAAATGTTTAAAAAAAAGGCAAAGACCAATAAAATACGTTAAGCACATAAAAAAGAATGAGGTAGTTGCAGCTGTATGGTGTTGAACCTGCACAGACTGAGATCGGTTTGGAAAGGGACAGCTTATGTGTACTTTCTTTACTAATAAGATGGTACAACTGTCATACTTATTGAAACAGAGCAGGACCCTGTGGTCCTTGCCCCCCACGTCCTTGGCCTGCCTTCTGTCTGTGGAAAACATTTTAGCCAAAGAAAAGGTTTAATCAGAGAAGCGAGAAAATGCAGGGACAAAGGAAACCAGTCCAACAGGACAAAATAGTAACAGTTTAGTCAGTCAAGGACCTTTAGTTCCTCCTCAAGGGCTATAGATCATCTTCTGAGCCACATCCTGTGAGCTGTCTTGTAGACACCGAAACACCCACCACGTGGAAGAAGTGAACTGCATGATGACCAGGCTGTAGCCATGATATAACCTGCTGCAATTCCGAGAACTGGCCTCAAAGAAGTGGAAACAAACCAACCCTGGAACTAAAGATTAACTGCACTTAAAAGTCAAGATGACGCAGATCAGAGCACCGCAGGGCCAGTTTCAAGACGACGGGCAGAGCTGACTGTGCTGTTTCTGCCTGGGGCCCCCTCCGTCCGCCTATAAAAGCCCTTGCCCCCTGATTGTCGGGGAGGAGGGGGGGAATCGGCCTCTGGACTGGCGTCCACACCGTCCCCCCGCCCCCGATCGCCGGCCTCCAAAATAAAGCAACCTTTCCTTTCCCCCAACCTGGCCTTTTATTGGCTTTGGAGGGGCAACCAGCCAGACCCGACTTTCGGTAACATTATAACAACAAAATCTTAAGTTTTTACCTTATCCAGATGTTTCGTGTGCTAGAAATAAGGCACCTTAACTGATTATTCAATCAATCCATTCACTTTCGGGCAAAAGACTCCGTTTAGTGAGTGGGGATACCATACAATACCCCAACCCTAACCCTAACTATATTATATGGTATCCTGACAATGCTTCTTCTAGGGGTTCGGTCACCTGGATGAAGGAGGCTATGAGCTCTAAGGAGGAATTTCCATCCTGAAGAGAAAAGTGCTCTGTTGCAAAGACCACTATTCCCCGGAAGACGCCCGAACCCCACCCTCTTGGACAAACAGATAAAGCGGGGAGCTATGAGTCCGAACCCTCCCCCCAACCTCGCCTGAAGCTTAACTTTTAATCTGATATTTTGAGCGAGGACAGTTCTTTGTTCCCGTAGAACTGGTCTGCCTGCCCTTTGCAGGACTCTGGGGCCGTATTCAGACACAGAAATCCCTTCACCAATCCCGTGAATACACCTGCCAATGTCAAGATTCTTTTCACTGTGTAGAGAACGCTCTATGCGTGACTCCTCTTGGGAAACACAGGACACTGGGAGGACTGTTTAAATTTGGTCTTGACAGATCAGTAGATAATTCAAGCAGGTTCTCAATCCTTCTTCCCTCACTTTTACCTGTCTCTTCTGCATCATCCTCTAGAAACTCCCAAACTAGGCAAGAGGGAGGAAGAGTCCAAGTTGAAACTCACTATTAGTTCTCTCCAAAACTCACACACATACACGCACACACACACACACAGTCCATCCTCATTATTCATGGATTCCATATTTGGTTTTTTTTTTTTTTGTAGGGGGGAGACTTATTTTTTTTTGGTCACACCATGCAGCTTGTGGCATCTTACTTCCCCAACCAGGGATTGAACCCAGGTCTACCGCAGTGAGAGTACAGGATCCTAACCACTGGACTGCCAGGGGATTCCTGGAGGTAGACTTTTTTTTTTTTTTTTTTTTTAAGAAATAAACATACTTACCTTATTTATTCCCACAGAGGTTCACAGGAACATTTGCAAATTTTAAGAAGAGAAATGTAAAAGTTTATATTTAAAAGAATATACAATCATTTCCCTGATTGACTATTTAGACCTAGCTATCCTTCTTTTGTTTTCATTGAAGTATAGTTGATTTACAATGTTGCGTTAGTTTCCAGTGTATCGTAAAGTGATTCGGATATATATATTCTTTTCAGATTATTTTCCATTATAGGTTATTACAAGCTATTGAATATTGTTCTCTGTGCTCTACAGGAAAAAAGAAATCAATGTTTGTGCCTTCACTTCTTCTCTAAAATCCATTCGTAACGCCCAAATCAATACTATTGATTGCACAGCTGTTTGTGACCATATGCTGAGTAGTGAAAAGCTTGTGTGGCCAAAGCTGAGGTTAAATGGTGACACTGTCTTCTTGTGTCATCTCTCTTACTGAAAACAAGTGTCCCTGTTGCAGCCTATGGAGTGCATTGTTTTTCCCATTTTTTGGTGCTTTTTTTTTTGGTGAGTTTTGCTGTTTAAAGTGGGCCCCAAGCATAGCACTAAATACCTGCCCAGTGTTCATGAAGCATGAGATGGTCGTGATGTGTCTTAGGGAAAAAAAAGGCTTGTGTTAGAAAAGCTTCCTTCAGGCATAAGTTTCAGCGCTGTTGGCTGTGAGTTCGATATGAATGAATGAAAATATGTACTCTATACAGTGTCTTTAAAGAGAAAAACACATAAAACCAGGGTGTGTTATGGATCGGCTGACGAAAATATTGTCACTGGAGACTCACAAGACCCTAACTCTGTATTTCCCCAGAAGCCATGGTTTAGTATGCATGAGTTCAGAGTTTGCAGTGATCTCACTGAACATAACTACTGTGAATAATGAGAAAAAATATACATATTCTCTCATTTGTATTCTCATGTATATGCTCATGTATATGTTGTAATATATATTCTCATATATGTGTTTTAAATTATATGTTGTCATACATGTTCTCATATATATTTTCTCACATATTTTATATCTTTCTCATATATATTCATGTATATATTCTCATACATATTTTATATATATTCTCATATACATATTCTCATATACATTTCTCCCATATTCTTATATATATATTTGTCAAATATATGCTCGTGTATATACTCTCATATATATTTTATCCATATTCCTGTATATATGCTCATATGCTTTTCTAATATATTGTTATATATTCTCATATGTATTTTATCATATATTCTTGTATATATTGTCATATATTCTCATACATATTCTCATATATATTTCCTCATATATTCTTATACATATTCTCATATGTATTTTCTCATATATTCTTGCATATATTGTCATATATTCTCATACATATTCTCATATGTATTTTCTCATATATTCTTGCATATATTGTCATATATTCTCATACATATTCTCATATGTATTTTCTCATATATTCTTGCATATATTGTCATATATTCTCATACATATTCTCATATGTATTTTCTCATATATTCTTGCATATATTGTCATATATTCTCATACATATTCTCATATGTATTTTCTCATATATTCTTGCATATATTGTCATATATTCTCATACATATTCTCATATGTATTTTCTCATATATTCTTGCATATATTGTCATATATTCTCATACATATTCTCATATGTATTTTCTCATATATTCTTGCATATATTGTCATATATTCTCATACATATTCTCATATGTATTTTCTCATATATTCTTGCATATATTGTCATATATTCTCATACATATTCTCATATGTATTTTCTCATATATTCTTGCATATATTGTCATATATTCTCATACATATTCTCATATGTATTTTCTCATATATTCTTGCATATATTGTCATATATTCTCATACATATTCTCATATATATTTCCTCATATATTCTTATACATATTCTCATATGTATACGCTGATGATATAGGCTCATGTATATTCTTACATGTATGTATATGCACACACCATTTCATACACAGATGAATGGCTCTGAAGCCCCACCGTGATCGTGATCTTCACAGCCATTCCCCGCTGAGATGTCTCCCGATTTTGTAACAATAACACAACCGTCACATCTTGGGTGGCCCCCTGCTGACTAAGGATAAGTTCCCAGCGCTCACCCCTGGGGCTGGCACGCCCTGGCCCCCAGCTCATCTCTTCTCGTCCTCCCAGCTGCCTCATGTCTGCCCACTGCCCCGAGCACACTGCAGCTCTCCCTGTGTGTGTTCTGAACAACTCAGGGTCACTCCCAGCTGCAAATCTCACACGTTCCTCTGTCCCGGACCTTCTCGCCCAATGGCTCCATCTCGTAAGCTCCAGTCCATCCTCTGAGGTCTGGTAGCAGCAGGGCCTCTTCCGCAAGCTCGCATCACACCCACCCTGCTCAGTTTCCCCTTGACGATGTCCCTCTTACCTGTGTGAACGCGTCAAGTGTTCCTGCCGTTCTCCCCCTGTTGTGTTCCCAGCACTTAGCAGAGTTCCCTCTAGGTATTTTATGGCCACACTGATTCTAGGTACATTTATTGTCTTCTCTTCTTGGACCGGCTATGAAGCACACATCGCAAAGATTGCTTTCAAGGGTCTAAGACCCAAGAGAGTCCCCAGAATATGGTACCAGCAATGGTCCTATCATGGGACCACATCACCTGTTTTACAAAAATCAAAGACAAGGTCTTTGGGGAAAATATAAAATGCTATACGTAGGAGTGTAAGGTAAGACCAGGAAAAAGTACTGTGTCACCAAATGTATCACATCACGTCGAATGTACACCATCTGGGACCTAAGACAGTGGGTTTGTTAAGGAAACTGTATTTGAAATATCTTTGGATGAAGCCCAAATTCCAGTAACTTTGCTTCCCTTGTGAATCACACGGCCTTCGTAATCCGTGTTGACCATTTTTCACATTACAAGACGTTTCGTGTGTGTTTGGATCTTATATCCTAGACCAACCTCTAAGCCACCAGAATACACCACCCCCAAACAGGCCACTTTAGTTTAAGGATTATTTTGAGCTGAAAACAATTGAGAAACAGCAGATGCAAGACAGACAAACAAAAACAAACAAACAAAAAAAAAAACAGTAAAACAACTGTCTACCTTCCCCCTGTATGCCAAAAAGGAGGGCATTAACTTCCCTTTGTGTTAGAGCAGAATGAGAAGATTATAGACTTTCATCACCCCCAGAGACAGCACCGAAAGGAATCTGTATAACAAACCTTACTAAGATAACCCTTATCTCCTATTCATGTCCCCCATATACTTACCTTCCCCCATTTTGCTGTCCCTAAAGCTCTAAACTTCTTCCCCTTTGCCTTGTGACTTCTCTACAAATGTATGGTTCTTTGTCAAAATGGTATATTATCTCTCAAGCCTAACTGCTTCTCTGGGGTTCTCACTTCTTTCTAGAGAGGTCTCCATGCCACCTAAGACTATTAATATCAAATGAAATGGGTATGCCTTTTCTCCTGCTAATCTACCTTTTGTCAGTTTCATTTACAGGGTCCCAGAAATAGAACCTAAGAAGTTAGGGTAAGTGTTTTTCCTTCCCCTAATAGGCCTCTAAAGGATGAACATCGTTATGTACGTGTGTTATGTGTTACGAACAACGTGTTATGAACATGGTTATGTACGTGTACACACATGTATATCTGTGTGTTTTCATGCCCTTTACAATCTTCAACAATTTACACAAACTTTTACACTCTTTTTGTAATCAGACCCAATAATCAAATGTTGGAGTGATCTAAGAATGTTCTTCTGGAACTCTGGAAATGTGCTTTAATTATATGGTGCGTTTCTGCTGTCTTATTTTATACAATTATGTACTATTTAAAAAAAAACCCTCTTGATCTATTGTACGCTTAGATATTTTGGAAACCTCAGCATTTTTGTATAGATTATCAAGAATATTGGTCCTATCTTCCACTTCTCTGAGACCTCGCTATATATCAAGAGGGATGAGAGCTTGAACAAGCATTTGAATTTTTTTCTCTCCATCAGAGCTTAGGGGTGTGTCTATTTGAGGTAATTTTGGTGGGTAGCTGGCTTTTGTAACTTCTGCTAGGTTAAGGGTAAAGGTTATACAAGGTTTCCAGCTAGAAGGTCAGGAGAATGTCCACAAATGTTTTCACGTTGGCGTGTACAGAATTAGACTGACTCAGAGAATATGATTCATCCCTTGGTCCAACCCTTTTTCCCCCTTCCTCTTCCCTGCCTTGTCCTAGCCAACACCCCGTTCTTGAATTAGAGTTTAATAAGCAGCTTTGCCTTCCTTGTAGCCTACAGATACACACCCACATCTCCTCCTTGACAGGGGTGACTATGCCATCTTCTGCTTTTGAATCTTTGTGGAATGTCACACGTGAGGTAGACCAGTATTTTAACACAGAATCTGGTGGACGTGGGTGGCATTTTAGAGTACGCAGCCCCTACCAGCAATGCCCACATTTATACTCTGAGTGGTATATACCGCGTGTCTAAGGAGCAAACGCTTCTTTCTGAAAAGTTATTAAAAATAATTCTTTTCACTTTTTAAGGAGCAAGCATACATTTAGAAGTAAATTGCAAAGGGGGAGGAGGGATAGATTAGGAGCTTGAGATTAACATATACACACTACTATATGTAAAATAAATAAGCACCAAGGACCTACTGTAGAGCACAGGCAACTACATTCAATATCTTGTAATAACTAGAATTGAAAAGAATCTGAAAAAGAATGTATCTACATATAGATACAGATGTATACATCTGACTCACTTTGCTGTCCGGCTGAAACTAACACAACATTGTAAATCAACTATACTTCAATAAAAAAAATTAAAATGAAAAAAATGTGAAAATGAAAGCAAATGGCATGTGTGGGTATAGAGTTTCCTGTTTGCAAGAGGACACATGTATGGATTAGGCGTTAACAGTGCAGTACTGAACAGTACATATAAAAATGGTTCAGAGGGTACATTGTATGTTGTGTGTGTTTTACCACAATTTAAAAAATGGGCAACCCTGAAAAACCATGACACATTGTAACAAAACAAAACTAAACTAAACTAAAAATGTCCTCCCTCTGGCTCCACCCCCACACACAAGATAACAGCAGATATACGTTGCTGTGTGCATTTTGCTCTCAACGCCCCTTGGAAGATCGCCCACCAAATGCTTTAAATCCCCCTTTTCTGGTTCAGCGGGAGACAGAGAAAACAATCCCGTGCTTCTATCAGAGCCAAGGAGACGGTGATCAATGCAGGTGTGTGTCACGGGTCAGAACCCGCAGAGACACCTGGATCTCATTTACCTGAGCACATAGGTGTCCCATTTGACAGACTCCAATGAAAAGCCAATTTTGAAAACCACATTCATTTCTTTTAGCCTAGCAGTTGAAATCAGAACCTCCTTTCCGATAAGGTAAGACAGCTTTAGAATACGTGCCCCCCAGGCAAACAATCGTTGTTAATATGATACTCACGGCTGCGTCAGCCAACACGGGCGGAGTGCGCGTAATACAAAAGGCAGTGTAGGCGTGCGACGCTTACCTGTTCTCTTTTAAGTCTTACGGTCAACGGTGAGGTAGGGGTTCTCGCTACCTCTCTTTTTTGGTTCAGTAGACTGTTCTAAGTAGCCCCGAGTCACCCAGTCAGGAAATGTGCGGTCAGAATTCCAACGCAAGGAGCTCGTGTTCCATCCCAGGGTCTGTAACAAGTCCAACGGCATCCCGGTCTTCACGACTCCAGGTGGAAAAACAGTCCTTTGGTGGCGTTTTCCCAGGATGCATAATGATACCCTCTTCCTCGTAGATGAGGTGATTTCACATATGTGAAACCTGGAATTAAGGGTTTTGAGCCCATGCTGCGTGTTTCTGTCTTTACGATGTTAGGTTTCGATCAGTGCAACAAGTATGCGGGACTGCACGTATATTGTGACGTGTGAAGAGCTTATCCAAGCATGCACAACACAAACATTGCCTCTGCAATGGAGTCACCTGCAGACAGGTAACTGACACAAGGGAGACTGGGGAGGACCGTGTAACGTGTGAGTGAAGCGTATGGAAGAAGGAAAGAGGACAAGTTTATTTGGGATGGAGGAACTTGGTAAGGTTTCAGGGGCAAAATGATTTTTGGAAGCTGGGACTTCCAATTGTAGGAGTCGGTCGTCGAGAGAAGAGGGTGTGGTCCGAGAGAAGGGGCAGGGAATGGGCAAAGCAAATGGACCCCAGGAGGGCTTTCAGAAGTGAGACTGGGGGAAAACCGACAGGAAACCTAGAAAAGCAGACGGAGGTCGGGGACCCTTTCATCCCTAATAATAACTTCTGGGTGTTTGTCTGACCTGGGATCGAGTCCCAGAGCAACCGCTTTCAAGGTTAGCCAAGTTTCCTAATTCCTTCCGGTGTCATCTTTAAAAACCAAAAAAAAACAGTAGCGACTATTTCACAGAGTTTGTGTGGAGTAAATAAAAACAAGCAAACAAACAAAAAGTGGCATGTAAAACGCTTAACACCATGGCTCTCACAGAATAGCTCAACACAGCAAAACTCCGAAGGCGTAGAATTGACTAACGGCCCAAACAGTTAATGATGTGTATTTATAAAAGTTGACGGAAAAAAAAAGTTGACGGACCTGAGCTTTATGGCTATTCTCTAGTTGCTTTCTAAACACAACGCATCCTTATTATTCACAGATCCCATGTTCGTGAATTCACCTACTTGTTAAAGTGGATTTGTAATCCCCAGATCAATACCCCTGGTGCTTTTGCTGTCCTTGGCCGACACACAGAGAGCAGCGCCCCCCCCAAAAACAGAGAGAGAGAGAGAGAGAGAGAGAGAGTCTCCTGATACATTTCCAGCTGAGGTTGAAGAGAGTAACTTCTACCTTCTTGTTTCAGCTCTTAGATTGTAAACAAGTCTCCTTTTCAGGGGCTCTTGAGCGCCATGTTTTTCTCGGTGTGGTGCCTTCTGTTTATGATTTTGCTGTGTAAGACTGCCCCGCGCATCGTGTTGAAGAGCTGTCTGTTGTTTCTAAGCACAAGAAGGCTGCCACGTGCCCAATGGAGAAAATCCACACGTTGCATAAGCTTGGTTCAGGCTTGAGTGATTATCTAGCACTGTTGGCTGTGAAAGCAACATGGATGAATCACTAATATCTATTCAATATGCTGTCTTTAAATAAAAACATAGGTCAAACAAGGGTAGGTATTGGGGCGTTCCCTGGTGGTCCAGTAGTTAGGACTCAGCACTTTCACTGCCGTGGCCTGGGTTCAATCTCTGGTCGGGGAACTGAGATCCCACAACCCCACAGACAAAATTAAAAAAAAAAAAAAAAGATATTGATCATTGATGAAAATGTAATCAGAGGCTGTAATCTTGCATTTCCCTTAAGGACACCGGTGGTAGCTTTATAGGACTTAACTACTACAAATAACAAGAACTGACTGAAATCCCAGTTTTTCTTTCTCCTGAACGGTGACCTCCAACATGGGACGTGTGGAGTCTGCACATCCTTGCAGTTCCGGTGCCCAAGCTGGGCTCGTTGTAGGCACTTGATAAATATTGGGTGACACAGTCAAATTAATGGTCTACATGCAGTCTTACAAGAAGCATCTAATAGCATGCAAAAGGCGTCGCATTTGTTGAAGAAGCGGGATGCGGAGAAACAAAATGCACGGAATTTCTGTACTAAATCATGGCTGAATATCACATGAAATAGCCATGACAGGAAAAGAATGGTCCTTTGTGCACCGACATCATGACAAACGATGCTTGAGGGAAGCAGTCACGTTATTCCTATTGACTTTCACCAAGCGTCTGTTTCAGACAGCAGAACGCATGACATCAGCACAACCTAAAGAATGCAATCACCTCCCGTGTTAGTTTCCTGCTGCTGTGGTAACAAATGGCCGCAAACAGGGTGATGTAAGACAGCAGGAATTTATCCTCTCACAGCTCTGGGGGCCAGACGTCTTCAATCAAGCTGCGGGTAGGAATGCACCGGCCCCCTGGGGACCCCAGAAGTAGAATCTCTTCTTTGCCTCCTACAGCTTCTGAGACCTGCTGGCATGTTTTTTGACTTGTGACCGTGTCACTCCAGTATCTGCCTTCACGGCCACATGGCCTTGTCCCGTCTGTCTTGTCCTCTGTGCCTGTCATATAAAGACGTTTGTCATTGGATTTAGAGCCACCTGGACAATCCACAGTGATTTGTTTGTCTAAAGAGCTTTAGCTGAATTACACCTGCAAAGACTGATTTGTCCTAACGTCCCATTCACGAGTTCCGGGGATTAGGAGAGAAACATCCTTTTAGGGACCGTCATTCAACCCACTACACCCCCTATGCAGAGAAACACAAAAGTATAGGAAAGGAGCACATAACATGTATTGGTTTTTTTTTAATTGAGATACGTTGACACAAAACATTATGCAGACGACATTTCTCTTTTTAAAGCTGAGATACAATTGACATAAAACATTGTATGCGTTTCTGGTGTACAACAGGATGATTTGAAATTTGTATATGCAGTTGATGTTTACGATTCAACACAAGAGTAGAGAGAATAGGCACACAAATGCCCAGAGAAGTAAAAGAAAATAAACCCAAGCCCTTCCAGCAGGCAACATGGGAGGATCCCATTGCAGTGCCATACCAAATTCCTACCCTCGTGTGTTCCCAGAATCTAGTTAAAACGGCATTCATTCCACAAAAACTCATTCAATGACAGTGTGTTAGAGCGAAAAGGAACGGGGTAGAATGTAAAAATCTGCATTCAGTGGAAACTACACCAGAAACACATGCGGACCAGTTCTTATCATCGGCGTTTCAGAATCGTGGCTGACAGACGGCGTGCATAAATCACGTCCTCTTTTTCGAAGACAATAAACGTAGAAGCCCAGCTAACACACAGTGAAGACAAGCCAGAAGGGTCTGGAAAGGATAAAGGTAAAATCTGGACTTGTCCTCAGGGGTGGGAACTATCGATATATTTAGAGAGAGTGCCTGGTGATCACTTTCACATGTTTGGTTTCTGGCAAGGAACATGTTTACACATTGGGTTGACGTGTGTGAACGCTGAACGCCCTGTTTGGAACGGTCTGCAATGCCTTGAAGGCTTTGGGTTATGTGATGCCAAGTGCATTCGTTCGTTGTTGGTTTGACTCATTTTATAGGAGCTCCTGGAGTACGTCAGATACACCAGCACCATTCTGGACAGCTCAGAGAGACATGGATAAACACCACGAAAGGGTTCCATGCCCAGATCAACTAAGTCTTAACTGTGCGCTCCGTCCAAGGTACATGGACTCCTTGACCTTCTGTCCTCCAGGGGATGGATGAGGGTAGAATCTTTTTTTTATTTTAATTTTTTACTATTTTTTTAAAAGTTTTTATTGGAGTAGAATTGGCTTACAATGTTGTGTTAGTTTCAGGTGTACAGCAAAGTGAATCAGTTATACATACACATAGATCCACTCTTTCTTAGATTCTTTTCCCATATAGCTCATTACAGAGCATTGAATAGCGCTCCCTGTGCTATACGGTAGGTCCTTATTAGTTATCTATTTTATATATAGCAGTGTGTATATGTCAGTCCCAATCTATCCCTCCGCACCCCTTCCACCTGGTAATAATAAGTTTGTTTTCTACATCTGTAGCTCTATTTCTGTTTTGTAGATAAGTTCATTTGTGTCACATTTTAGATTCCACGTACAAGTGATAGCATGTGGTATTTGTCTTTCTCTGTCTGACTTACTTCACTTAGTATGACCATCTCTAGGTCCACCCATGTTGCTGCCAATGGCATGATTTCATTCTTCTTTATGGCTGAGTCATATTCCATTGTATATATGCACCACATCTTCTTTATCCATTCCTCTGTTGATGGACACTTAGGTTGCTTCCATGACCTGGCTATTGTACATGGTGCTGCAGTGAACACTGGGGTGCATGACTCTTTTTGAATTATGGTTTTCTCAGGGTATATGCCCAGGAGTGGGATTGCTGGGTCGTATGGTAGTTCTGTTTTTCGTTTTTTTAAGGAACCTCCATACTGTTCTCCATACTGGCTGCACCGACTTATAGAGGGTAGAATCATTTCTAAGCACAGAATTGGACAACCACCCAGAGACCACGCACGGAGAAACACAAGGGCTCGCGGAACGTGCCACGGCCCTACGCAGCCCCACCGCAGGCAGAGGTGTTGCTGGAGGAGCACGTGGGAATGCGTCTGTGTTTTCTGGGGGGAAATTCCTCTCCTGAACAGCGTCCAGGTTGGCGAAAACATCTCCCTCTTCCGCCACCTTAGGAAGAGCTAGGACTCCTTATAAGAACTGGGCAATTATTTGGGCCTTCCCAGCTCTGAAATTTAGATCTATGGTCCTTCAGTTGAATTACTTTATACTCTGGGCAAATATCTAGTGCTACCAAGGTGCAAATCTTTATAAAAAACTCTTAGACACCCATTTCCTACTCTAACCTTGCAGTGACCGTAAGTGGATGATTTTGGCAAGTGGGGAACGTCATCTAGATTTAAGACAAGCTGACATGTCATCGTTGCTTGTGCTGCTGTTATTATTGTTTGGTTTCAGTACAAGGGCATTGGTGAAAAAACAGTGCTGGTGGTGATATAATCGACTCTGACGATGTGTGACCTACTCCTCGGTGAATTACCAGTAGTGTAGACTCCCCAGTGTGAGAAAAAAGGAAAGAAAGCAGGAATATTAAGACTTCACATCGTTTAAACACATCCTTGGGAGAAGATCAAAGGAGAGAGTTCAGTAAGAGCTAAGTTCCTTAGAACGGGTGGAGCCTTGAATGGGAAGATGCCCTCGTATCCCCAAAGCTTGCAACCTTATCAAAGCACCGGGCAGCCTGTATGCACATCCCTTAGTGAGCAACCAGAGTACAGTGTGTTGAATGGTGGCCCCAGAGAGATACATGAACACCCTGACACCGGGGACCTGGGGACGGGACCTTTTCAGGAAACAGAGTCTCTGCAGAGGTGATGAAGTGAAGGGTCTGAGATGAGGTCCTCCTGGAGGAAGGTGGCCCTACAGCCAATGACAGGGTCCTTCTAAGACACAGAAGAGGAGAGACCCAGACACAGAGGAGAAGCCCCGGGAAGACGGAGGCAGAGAGTTTAGAATCCCTCTGTGGCCACAAGTCAAGGAGTGACTTGAAAAAAAAAAAAAAAAAAAAAAAGCTAAAAGCCTAAAATTACTAAGAAACATAAATCCAGTCATATGTCTAAAGACACTTATTTCCAGTTCTTGAAGCATACTTGGTATGGCCTCGTTTGTGGGACCTCACCAAACACACTGCTTGCTCTTACCCTGGAGAGAGAGTTCCTTATCACTGCATCAGTAGGAATGCAGGCTGTTGAAACCCCACCGAGGCAGAGAGGCACACATATTGTGCTAATTTAAGACGTTTCTGGCTCCCCTACGTTTCACAGGAAAAAAGAAGGCACAGGACCAAGAAAGATTTTTGCCTGGCTTCACTGATTTTTATCTGGGACAGAGGATGGAGGATTAACCTCCCCGGTGAGGACCCCATTAACATCGGTTTGTCTTTGGAACCAGATTTTTGTGATGTGTCCCAGGGCCTTGCTCTTTCCTTTCTGGAGAAGTTTGCAATTCGCTTTCCCCTGAGATTCCGGGGAAGGAGAAACCGCGGTTCCCTGCCCGGCTCTCTCACATGGCTTGAGCAAAACGATAAAATCCCACAGCCCAGGGTCTCAGAGCGCTGGTAGAATGCCACGGACGGGAAAAACGGTTAAAGGGTGATCCCCCAAAGGGCAGCCACGTGGTATAAAAGATTCTAGTGCTTTTGGTGCCGGAATCCTTTTCACCATCGGTTATGGGTCGTTGAACAAAATATTTCAAAGCAAAGAACTTGAGTTGTTGCTTTTTTAATGGGTTCCGGAACTCGGCGGGGAAGAGGTGAAAGGATTCCATTGTCCACTTCTGATCATGTTTCATTCTTTCGAGGCACGTGCAAGAGTGTGACTCCACGCAGCCTTCAGGGATTTACATGCAAACAAAACCTAGACAGGAGTTTTCTGGCCACGTCCATGAGCAACCAGCCGAGCCTCAACTAACAGCAAGTTTCATGACCATCAAAGGCAATGTTTTCAAGTAGCGCACGTGCAGTTTTCAACCTGGACCCGTAGACCAAACAGGACAGGGGACCACATCCTCACCAGGTCAGGTCTCTTCTCTATATCAGCTGCAGCCTCCACAGCAGAGAAATGACCCAAAGCCCTCATCTCACCCAATAACCCCCTGTCCTTAAAGAGAGGCATCCCCGATCTGAGCAGACATTTCACGTCCTGCAAACCAGCCCCAGTTCCTCACATCAGCTCCATCTCTGCTTGGTCTCGAATCCACCACGCTGGCCTCTGCATCTCCCCTCTCTAGTCCCAGTTTGAAGAATCTCCAGCCTTCTCATATTATTGAAATTTTAAAACCCAACCGTAGAGGCTTAGTTAGTGCAAGCTCTTCCTTGAAATGTCTGCTAATCCCCCCAAATCGGGATGAACTTCTCTGTCCTCCTAACTCCCTCCTAACTCTCTTACTGCACTTGTGTTCTTTGATTACTTGCCGGTTGCAGAAATGCCTCTTTTTCCAGCTAGATTCTAAGACACTGAAGAATAAGGGTCCTTTCTTCTCTTCAGGACCTCCGCTGTCACCATCGTATTCTTGCTTTGAATCTGTGCGTTGTCACATACACGTATTCTGGCATTCACTGGCTTTTCTCTGGGGGTAGGACAATGACATTCGATCAGAAACATTAGCAACTGGATGGGAAAGGTCATTGCTCGGAGGTGTGAACCCAAAATAAACATGACTTCACTTCCCTGGGGGGCAACGTGAAACAACACAATCGCTAAATGTAGCACGAAGCAGAGAGGAAGAAATGGTGTCATTCCCATTGAACCAGACACTCACGCCCTGCTTCCAGGGGTCATTTTATCCCTGGCGGGATGCTGGCCCCATGGTACCTCCGAGCAGGGAGCTGACACGTGGCCACACTCACAGAGGTGTCACAGACACACGTCCTCTTTCTTCCCTCCAATCGTTGAAAGTATATGAAGGTCAGAACGCACATCGTAAAGGCAGCTTTAACACAAGCCAACGGATCCGTATCAGCCTTGGGTAAAACCTAAACCATGAAAATGGGTGGGTTTATGATGAGCGACGCACCAGATCCCTCCCTGAATTAAAAGTTATTTCTCTTCACACATATTTTATTATCCGTTATGGACTAGACTGAAATTCAGGCAGGGAACAGGGTCCCACCCTAGACTTTTATCTCCCAGATGAAGACCCTGTAGATGATTTACTACGTATTACAAAATGATGCTCAAAACCAAAGGCAAACTAGGATCTACTGCATTACCCCTAAATTCACCGTCGATATCGTGTGTGTGTGTGTGTGTGTGTGTGTGTGTATCACGTGTTAGCATATATAAATATTAGTATACACATTTATATATTTATTTATATTACATCTATGTATGTAAATATTTAATATGTGCATATTATTTTATATATGTACATGTATATAAATATATTTATATATGTTGCATATATACTTCTACCTATAGATAATGTACATATAAATTTGTTACTGTTCCTATTAATTCCAATTTATACAGGAATTTGTCTTTCCAACTAAACCTCTGAAATTTTGCCCAAGAAAGATTTGCAGCTACAAATAATAAAAAATGGATTTAAATTAGGTTTAAGGCTCTAGGGGATGTAGTCATGGCATCCACCGCTTTTAATGAAATGGAACAATGTTTTTATAAAAGCTACCCTTAAGAAATGAAGGTTGACACAACCTTGTAATTTATAACTGCATCTCAATTTCTTACGGCTGGCGGATTTTCTCTGATTATCTCTGAAATGACTCTTATTCGACACCTGCCAGATGTTCTTTCCAGCAGCCATGGGGGTGGAGAAAACATGGGCTGGATTTAGAGACTAGCCTTCCATCTGGAAACAGGCCAGCTGACCTCTCTTCCTAGATGTGGGACGAGCCATTATGTTCTCAGGGGACTTTTCCCTTCCTAACATTTTGGTGTGTGGACATGACCTCTGTGATTTATCTTACCCTCGCACAGCAGGATTAAATAGAAGGGGTATTTTTATCGGCTCTGCTCCAAGAGGACTCACTTCCTGAGACCTCAAGATGATGTCTTATAAGGTTATTTCAGCCGGCAGGCAAGCCCACCACCTACAGCCAAGAGATGTTATCCCAAAGCATCCCCATAGAGCTAGGATCAGGTTTCTTTCCAGGCATGAGAAAAAGGGATCTGACAGCCGAGCAACCAAAGACATCACTTCTCAAGGTCATCTTCATGACATGGTCATCGGAAAAGAGGCAGCTCATGAATGTGGTCCTATTGGTCTTCTAGCTCTAACCAAGCCTCACTCCATGCCCTGCCCTGTGACGAAAGTTAAACAGCTTGGGATTCCAATCCAAGGAAGGTGCGGGGTGCAGGCTCCCCTCAGCTGCTCACCCTGTTAATCATACATCCAACACGTGCCCCTTTTGCCCCTTTTCTAATTAGTCAAGGAAGCACGACTTTCCTTTCCTCCAAAACACATCGGAAAATTCAGCGAAGGAATCAGTACATAGCATGAGTCGCACGAGACCTCTTTGTGTATGCCACACCTCGCTGAAAGTTCGGGGAATGACGGAGAGACCAATCGCAAACCTGCACATGTAGTTAAAACTTGAATATGAAAGTGTCCTTTCCGATCCTTTCAGCTTCCCTGTGAGTGGCAATTCGTCCTGGGTGCCCTCACCCCAGGACGGTCCCCTGGCATCCGATGCCTAGCTATTCCCCCCCGCCCTCCTCTGCCCTCCTTTCACGCAGATGCAAAACAAAAGCAGAGAATACCTCCAGGGACATCCCTGGGGATTCCTCCATCGGTGTTGCCCACGTGGTCCACGTCTTATATTTTCTTAGCCGTGTCATCCCTCAAACAGGCTTTCTCAACACAACTCACACATTGGCCTGGATAATTCTTTACTCTGGACGGGAGGGCGGGGGGTCCCCCGTGCATGGGAGGGTTTTGAGAGGCATCCTTGCCCCCCCCCCCCGACACCTATGAAACACCAGTTGGTCAATGATGACAGTTGTAATGCTTCTAAACTGTCCCCAGATGTTGCCAAAAGTCCCCTGGAAGGAAAATTTGCCCCTGGGCTGTGAATCGCCACCATAGATAAATAGACAGATAGCAGAAGAGTCTCCCGTGCTAAAGCAGGGTTTTGCAACCTCAGTAAGGGTAACATTTAGGGCCAGATGACGCTGGGGTGAGGCATCCTATGCCCTGTGGGCTGTGGAGCAGCATCCCTGGTCTCCACCCACCACGTGCCAGGAGCACCCCTCCCCCCAGCATGACAGCCACAAATGTCCGCAGACATCGTCACGTGTCCCAGGGAGGTGGAAGTACAGCTCCTGCTTGGGGACTAGTGCTCGAAACCCCACAGAACTCCTTAACAGCCATAGGCAGCATCTCTGTTCTGTTTCTCAAAACCGCACCCTGAATTTTTTCAACTCTGGGGGTTGAAGTGACCTGGTAAATGTCCTCACGAGTTTTGTGTACATTTGCCAAATTAAAGACGACACAGGGTGAGCTCTCACCCTTCCTAAAAGTTTTCTGCGTCCCTTATTTTGATTTCGTGTGACAACAAACACGTCTAAACCAGGCTTGCGTTCGAATGTGTGTCGCTGAGGGGATGAAGAATGTTTTGCTCTCCACATTTGACAAAGCCCACAAGCATGACACAGCTGTGCAACCTGATCAAAGTTCCTTAGAATTTTCAGCTAATTATATAGATCTCCTCTTCGCATACCGGAAGAGCAGGCTTTCAGGAGAGCTAAACAAGCCGCGTCCAGATGTTACACTCAACCCTGAAATTGAACTAATTTCTGCCAGGATGAAAGAAATCCACTGCATCTGCTTCAATCCCACAGTTAAACTTAACCACGGGGCAAGAGCTCTCCAAGATCCCCTGGGCATGGGTACTGACCCACAAGGGGAGTGGAGAATTGGCAGTTATCCATTTAACCCGCTGCGAATCGCCAAATTGAATAATTCAAAGCCCAAAAATAGATTCACGCTACCCTGTAACCACTTGGGTTTATCCTTCTCAAACGCCCATGTGTATGGGCTCCATTGTAAAGATTTGAATCCAAGTTTTTATAATGTTGTCAATAGGTTTCATGAACAAAGACCTACAAGATGGATGCTTTGAAAATTCAGGGGCTATGGGAGAGAAACACCCCGTCCCCATTTCATTTCTGTACAAATTCAGCTTAAATGAAGACACATCCATCAAGGAACCCCCCAACAGGGGGAGAAATCCTATTTTTCCATTGGGTTACTCTTGGGTGCTTGTTAGGCTAATGAAAGTAACTGATCCTCAGAAAACTGGCATGTCATATCTTTAAAAGCCCATGATCCCAGCAGGTCATTATTCCGTAAAATAAAATCGTTTTCTACCCCAAAATCACGTGGCCAGCGTTTTTGCTATGCTTTTTTTTTAATGCAAGAAAAAATATACACCCATATACACTCAGTAGATTTATAGATACATAGACATAGATGATATACTATATTTAGATGGACGGTTAAATAGATGGATGTACAGATAGATGATAGATAGATAGATAAATAGGTAGGGATAGAGAGATATGATTGGGTGTGTCTCAAAGTGCAAACAATTACATCTCTCTTTATTCTCTGTTTTGGAAACTACATTTGATTTCAAAGTGGGTTTTTTCGATTAGAAAAAGAATCCAGCTTCTACGCTACATGCCATTTAGTAATTAAGTCTGTTAGCTTGAAGAGTTGGAAGTCAGTAGGTTGAATCTGCTTTTATGGACAGGACATCTCAGAAAGTTTAAAAATTCAGCTCCGTGTGAGACAGCCATCCAAGCGTGAGCTACAGCGCTGAACGCAACCACGGGCCGTCGAAAAATTCCACGCACTCTTCTATTTGGGGGAAATGTCTCTACGTGGCCCCGAAAATAAACACTTTTCTCTGAGGAAGCATTGCTTGTGCACTTACAGACACAAAATGTATTTGATTTAGCCAAACATAAACGAAATAGCTCTCATGGTCTGAGGGATAATGTGAAACAAGGAGGCCGTGCAAACGTTTTGGGTTCTTGGTGCATGTCACAAGACTGGTTTCCTCTGGGTTATATTTAGTTTGCAACATGTAATTAAAATACCATTTCGCCTGCATATTTTCCATCTTAATAAGTTCCCCCGGAGTCTAATATACGCCCAGCAACGGGGAGAAGCCACAGACCATCGTGCCTGCGGTCGCCAGCTTAATCTCATGAAAACGTACTTTTGATCACCTTAATGCAAGTGTAAGCCCTTAATCACCACCTGCAACCAACAGAAACACAACCACTGAACACAACCATTACCTCAAACTGTCCACCGTAGGGTCTAACTCATATTCTTTGTATCATCCTCAGTTTAGTGACCCCTGCAAGGATCCACCACCAGTGGCCACCTAGACCAGCCTTGAAAACTCAGAACAGCCGGGCTGAGCAAACCCAACCTCTCCTTCTATGCGAGGATGAGCCAGATGCATTTCATTTTGTTCCCTGAGGACTCTTCCTTTCTGTTAACACTTCTGTGAATGGAAGTGACCTCCTATGATTAGCTCACCACGGTACAGCAGAATTCAGTATCGGGTATTTGTACTGGCTCCTAGTCAAGAGGTTTTTATTTATAAAAATGTCAGAACAGTTTTCCTAGAAGGTTATTTCAGCCACAAGGCAGGTCTGCAATGGACCGTCATGCTATTGCCTCTATATCACAGGTCCCACAGCTGGGAAGGTGCGTGCGGTGAGAACGTTGCGTGAAGAATCAAGGAGCATCACTGAAGGTCAGAGGGAAGCCAGAGAATGCAAGGAGCGTTGGTGGAGGAGAGGGACCTACCTCGTCAGGAACGCCAGGGCCCAGGTGTCAGCCCGACCACGTGGCTGGACATGCTTGTCATTCAACGTCCCACGTCCTCGTTGGAAAACTCAAGCTGGGCTGTTACAAGGAGACGATATCAGAGACACAAAAACTGACCACTGAAACAACAATGCATTCCGCCCAGAGGCAGCTCACCAACCCACGAGCCCAGGCAGGGAGAGACGTTTGGGCTGGGAGGTGGACACCTCATGTCAGGATTGAAGACACACAGTGAGGAAGACGGCTTCCGTCCTCACTCATGGCTGGACAAGTAGGGGCCATCAGCCTTGCCTCAGCCCTCAGTGACCTTGACTCCTGTAGGACATTATCCTTTCCCGTCAGCCCCCTTTACCTGTCCAGACCTACACTGATCTGGGCGTTCACAAGAAGCTCCCAATTCCCCGTGAACTTGCCCGTGGTCTTTGTAGTAGCGTGTACCCTCACCCTTCTCCAGACTCCTAGAATACTTACAGCCAAGACCATAAATGCCCCTCTCCTTCCCTCCTGGAAAGTTCAGGATGTTTCATCTTTCTTACGTCTTGAGTACAGCACCACCGGCACCCAGTTAGAGCCTGGGGTTTTGTAACGTGAGACACAGAAATGCAGCCACAGACCAGAGGATACGACTCTGAAAATGAAAAGGGCTCTGACGACCACCAGGTTCAATGCAGTTTTTTTCCACATGAGCTTTCATCACTGCCCTTTCATTGCAATGCACGGCTGGAGGGGAGCAGGGAGGAATTCTCCAATGACTGTGGCACCTGCGTTCTCACCCCTACAACCACTGTCTCTGAAATCCAACTTATGACGCTATATGCCTGGTATTTCTTGAGGACTCTTCTGGGGGAAGCGTATGTAACTGGTGTGTCAAACAATCATGACTCATTGGGTGTAAACATAAAGCAAATTTAATTTTGTCTCCTACCATCCCTTTCGAATTCAAGAGGTGGGAGGGATTCTTTGTACACCTCTGGAGGAAATCATAGGAGGTCTGAGAACTTTCTTTTGCTGGCTCTCCGTCCGCCCTCTCTCTCTCTCTCTGTCTCTCTCTTCCTGCACCTGCAACAGGTGTGCACTCCCATCCCTTTCCTCCTGCAGGGGGGCATCACCGAGGCAGAGGCAGTTGTGAAGGGAAGGACTTCACAGAACTGCCCAGCTGCCCCAGTTCCACCTGGGAGAATCAGGTCACTGTGGGGAGAAGGGGAGCCTGTTAGGTCCGTGCGCCGGGCCCCCTTTCCAGTCCAGCTGGAAAGGCGATCAGCAGAAGCCTTTATTTCTCTCTGACACCTGTGTGCACTTGGCAGTGGGCTTGCAATCCAGTGGGGAGGGGTGTGCATTAGTTGGCTTCTCAAAAGACACAGGTGAGGGTCGCACAGGCACCCCCAAAGTCATCGCAGGGGAGCAACAGACTCTGTACTGTGTTGAAATACCAGGGTTTCTCTCGTGGTCAGGCAGAGGCTGCAAAGACTTGTGCCCACGTGAGCCTGTGACCTTGCAGTTTGCAACAGCTCACACCGTGACTGGGAGTGTTCAGGGAGATTCCTCCAAACTCATAATTGGTGTCAGAAGTGAGGACGGTCACATGGAAGGTCCCCTCCTCTGAGGGCCCACCTGTTTCCTTGTTTCTTTGGCCTCAGGCATCTCTCTGCCTCACCAGGATAGGAGTGGGTACTTAGGTTCAGTTCTGCGGGGAAACAAGGAAAGTCCATCATGGGTCGTATCCAAGTTTTTTCTCCTAAACTAACTCTGACCTTCATGAAATAGCTGTTTGCGTCATGACCGCTGCCCCATAGATGTCTCCACTGGCCAAGCCCAGATTTCCCATCTAGGTTACTCTGGAAGCTAACACGCTGCAGGGTTTGGGAAAGAGAGAGTAACATAAATGTTACTCTTTGTTCATAACAGGGGTAAAAAACAAACACGCCACGTGCCCTGTGGGGTCCAAACACTAGGCTCTGCTAAAAGAAATCCTGCCCAGAATTTGACCCAGACAGAGTCTGTAGACTTGTTACCGACTCTTTGAATCGTAAGTAAAAATAACTAAAATGTGGTCTAGACACACAATGGGGTATCATACAACCACAAAGAGAACGGAAGCACCTTACAACCTGGATGAACCTCAAAAACGCGCTCTGTAAAAGAAGCCAGTTCAGAAAGGTTTTCGTCCCATTGATTTGAAATATCTGGAATAGGCAAATCCATAGAGACAGAAAAAGCAGATTCACGGTTGCCAGGGGCTGGGGTGGGTGCGGGATAGAGGGATAAAGGGGTGATAGCGAAAGACTGGGGATTCTAGTTGGGGTGATGAAAATGTTCTCAAATGAATTGCAGGGGATGGTTATGTTACAGAGAAGAGCACACGTGACTCCGCATCAGATCTGTTCCTTTAGCTCTAACCTCTGTGCTCTGTTTGCTTCTGCCTAGTAATGCTGGCTCTGCACCTCTGGTAAAAGAATGTTGCCTTTAGCTTGAAATATACATAATTGCTCATCTTCAAGGCTCCGCCTCCCAGGCTTGACATTTAAAGGTATTAACACTCTTCATTCACGTAGAGATAAAAAGTTGCAGAACAGAGAAGAAGTCTGTCTTGCTGGAGGCTTTTAGGAGCGTTCTGACCTGACCCACGTGGACAGCTGCAAGAACAAAGGATTCCCGCACCCTCTCCCATTTTAGTATAAAAGAAGCCTGAGGGCTTCCCTGGTGGCGCAGTGGTTGAGAGTCCGCCTGCCCCAGCATCTTGTCTTTTGATTTATTGGCCTGTCTTAGCAAAATGAGCTTGGACTTGGTAGCAGTAGCACAAGTCTGTGACAATACGAAAAACCATTGAATTGTGCAACTTCAAGTAGGTGGGCTGTGTGTTGTGTGAGTTATAGTTGTAAAAAGTTGTTAGAAAAAGAAAATACCATTAACTCTCCCTTACCACGTATCCACACTGCTTATTAGAGACACCTGCCCCTGGACATCCCAGGCTGTGTGTCCCCTCCTGCACTGTCACACACTGACACACACACACACTGCAATTCTCTTCCACAAACCAAAACACTGCCTATGACAGCCAAACGCATACTCGTTTAGACGTGATTTCTACGCCACCTACTTCCACGTGGGATCAATGCATTTGAGATGGCTTATACTGAAATCACATCCTCGCATGCTTGTTAAACTAAAGACACAGCAATGCCACAGAGCAGGTGTGAGAGAGAGAGAGATGCTATTTTCCAGGCACCTGGAGGAACTCTCCTTTCAATCTTTTAAACCTCTTAAACACACACACCTGAAAGCCTTGGTATTCCTCCCATATTCTTGGGGGCGGCTCTGCAGACCTTTTCCCTGCCATGCTGGAGCCTCTCTTCTCCTTAAAGCTGACCTGTATATTTATATACTAAAAACTGTGCATTGCTCTTTAAACCCTACCCAGAAATGCAATCTCATTCTCTACCCCAGCCCCGCAAAACTCTTCCCCAACAGGTAAGGCCAGCCTATGCAAGGAACAGAATTCAAGGTGATGATGGAGGGTGAGCCTTCCATGTCACAAACATTACAAATGATTTCAGAGTGGCGATACACCTTAAAAGTTATTTAGTGCCGGGCTTCCCTGGTGGCGCAGTGGTTGAGAGTCCGCCTGCCGATGCAGGAAACACGGGTTCGTGCCCCGGTCCGGGAAGATCCCACATGCCGCGGAGCGGCTGGGCCCGTGAGCCATGGCCGCTGAGCCTGCGCGTCCAGAGCCTGTGCTCCGCAACGGGAGAGGCCACAACAGTGAGAGGCCCGCATACCGCAAAAAAAAAAAAAAAAAAATGTTATTTAGTGCCTATATTCCCATTGCAGCAAAATAAATAAATAAAAGGGTACCACTAGAAGTTAAGTTTCATAAAGACACAGAGGTAATAAAAGGGCAGGAATTCCTGCCTGGACATACCATGCTTTCCCAAAACTGCTGTGAGGTATTTCAGTGCCACACTTCAAACACTTCCTAACTTCGGTGGAGGAGACCCTTAAAATAAGCTTTAAAGAGACTGTAGAGATATAGAAAACAAACTAGTGGTGACCAGTGGGGAGAGGGAAGCGGGGAGGGGCAAGATGGGGTCGGGGATTAAGAGGTACAAACTACTATGTATAGAAAAGATACAGCAACAAGGATATACTGTACAGCACAGGGAAATATACCCATTATTTTGTAATAACTTTGAGTGTAATCTATAAAGATATTGAATCACTATGTTGTAGATACTGAAAGTAATATAATATTGTAAATCAACTATACTTCAATAAAAAGAATAAAAAGAATGTCTAAGCAAATTCCATTTTCTTTTATGGAAGTGGTAGATCTCAGTACTGCTCATCACAGGTAACCCTTTGTGTATATGGGAGATAACTGTGTTAATCGCTGATGTACAACGAGACATATTTGCCCTAATTTTGGCAATAGAAGGCGAAGTCATGGTCTAATGAATTTTCTACTGCTGTGTAACAAATTATGACAAACTCAATGGCTTAGAACAATGCCCGCTAACTGTTCTTTATCTTTTTTTAATGCTTTAAAAATTTTTTTTATTGAAGTAGAGTTGATTTCCAATGCTGTGTCAGTCTCTGCTGTACAGCAAAGTGACTCAGTTATACACACAGAGACATTCTTCTTTTATATTCTTTTCCATTATGGTTTATCACAGGATACTGAGTAGAGTTCCCTGTGCTCTACAGTAGGACCTCGTTGTTTATCCATCCTGTATATACTAGTTTGCATCTGCTCATCCCAAACTCCCATTTATCATTCTCTGTGGGTCAAAAGTCCCAAAGATTGGGTTTGGCTAAGTTGTGTCTTGGCACCTCACAAGGTCAAAATCAAGGTGTTGGCCAGGTAGGTAGGGTCTTTATCTGAAGGTTCTCGGCAAGAACCTGCTTCCTACTCATCCCTCTTCCCTACTTGTTGGCAGAATTCATTTCCTTGCTGTTGTAGGGCTGAGGTTTCCGTTGATTTCTTGGCTGTCAGCCGGGGTCTGCTCTCAGCTTCCAGAAGCCACCCTCATGTCTCGCCATGCAGCCCCGCCATCTTCAAGTCCACAAGGATGGACAGAATCCTTCTCACCCTTGGAATCTCTCCCGTCTACAGTCAGCAGAGAAAAACACTCTACTTTCAAAGGACTCATGTGACAAGACTTGGCCAATCTGTATAATTTCCCTTTAGAGTACCTCTAAGCAAAGTTATTCCAACCTTCATTCCATCTGCACAAAGACTTGTGCCATGTAGTATCATCATGGGAACAGAGATCACGGTGGTCTTAAATTTCCACCTCTCACACCTACTGTAGGAAGGCTTAGTGGGGACAGGTGACATCTCTCTGAAAGACTGAGGCCACCCTGAGAGCAGCCAAGGGTAATTGGATTTAAATGACTGGGGGGGGGGGGATGTTTCCAGGACCTCTAAGTCACGGTGGAGGCCAAGTCAAACGATGGATGCCAAACCAGGGAGCATGATGAGATAGCATCTCCAGGGCTGCCCCTGGGATTTATATGGTGGCGATGAACAAGGACCAGTGCTTTGCCATCTGCAGTGTCTCCTCTTTGCCCTACTCTAGGCTTCTGACCTCAGTGATTAGTCACCACCCACTGTTCCGAAGGTGTCCTGGGGCTGGTGGGATTCTACAGGCTTTCCTTCCTAGGGTTCAATCACAACTCCATCATTAGCCTGCGTTAGAACTGTAAGATTTTTCATCTCAATTTACTATGGAAACTTAACTAAGTCTGAGCTGCAGAGAAAGGAGTAACAAGAATTCCTTCCACAAGTCTTTGGTGCTTTCAGTTAAAAGTGATTTTATACAGACAAAAAAAAAAAAAATCTATGGGCTGCGCAAAAAGTTGGAGAGAAACAGAAAGAGAGTCTATCTTTAAGAATTTCTTGCCTTTGCAACGTTAGGTGTGGGGAGAAACCCCAACTCAAGTTCTTTCCAATTAAAAGAGCTTTGAAGAGCTGATCTTATCTCTGGCCTTATCTCACTCCCCAGGGCAGCCAGGAGTCTGCTGAGAGCCAAGTGTGAGCCCCTCCCCCATCCCAGCATCTAAAGGGGAAGGGGGGTCTCCTCTAAAAGCCATGGGCTTGAAGCAGAACACGGCTGTTTTTGGGTAGCAACGCATGTGTTTTCTGGCAGCATGGGTTCTAACTAATGGTGAAAAAAAAGCCCAAAAGAAAACAAGAGGATAGCAGGGTTATCTTTCTTTATTAAAAAATTAATTTCTTTAAAAAAATTAATTTCTTTTTAATTAAATATAGTTGATTTACAGTATTGTGTTAGTTTCAGGTGTACAGCAAAGTGATTCAGTTATATATATCTGTATCTGTATATAGAAATATCTATATAGAGAAATAATTTTTTTCAGGTTCTTTTCCCTTATAGGTTATTACAAAATATTGAGTATAGCTCCCTGTGCTATCCAGTAGGTCCTAACTGGTTATCTATTTTATATATACTAGTGTGTATCTCTTAATCCCAAATTCCTAATGTATTCCCCTGCTTCTCCTTTAGTAACCATAAGTTTGTTTTCCATGTCTGTGAGTCTACTTCTGTTTTGTAAACAAGTTCATTTGTGTCATATTTTAGATTCCACCTGTAAGTGATATCATACATTTGTCGTTCTCTTTCTGACTTACTTCACTTAGTATGACCATCTCTAGAGATGATCAAAGTCATCTTTCTTAAGTTACTTAAAGGATAGGTAGCAAAAGTCTAGGAAAAATATATGTCAGATGCTGTACGTAACCCCACCGAAAGAAGGATAAAGAACAGAACACGACTCAGACTTCAGGAATCTTGCAATTAGTCACCCAACCGTCTTTGAACGATGTGGCTGGTCTTCTGGTGTGTGGAGCTGGAAACCTAGCTTGAGCTTTTACCAGAATAAAGGAGAGACAAGAGACCCAGGCCTCCTGGCGACAAATCCACAGGCGCTGTAGAGCTCTGCCTGAAGGATGATGCAAAGGTTTTTTATCGCAAATGTTGATAGAGCCGCTTTCAAGTTCAGCTAAAGAGAGAGGCCAGAAACAGGCTTTTCGGCAAAGAAGCAAAAGCTCCTCTGGGGTACGTAGGTTCCATCCAAATGCTTGATGTCTTCTTCAGAATAAATAAACTCCAAAGGACCTTTTTCTAAAGCCAAAAAAAAAAAAAAGCCCTGCTGAGAGGCAGCATTTCACAACCCTGGTCTGCAATTTAAAATATAAAGTAATGCTAACCATTAAGAAAAAAAAAAGACTGTGTATCGCCTGCCATTTGGAATTCTGTGTAGGCAAACACATAAAAAATCAGGAATTTACCAGGAAGAAAAAAAGAAGGGTTGTGGAGAAAGCAATGCGTTCTTTCCTTAAGGTTAATTGGTTAGATTCCCCCCTTAATCATCTAGTTTTCAGGGAACCCCTGGGTATTTTATGAGAACCCGTGGGGATGTAAGTCTTCAGATATGGTCAGGCATGTGGGACACAGTTCCAGGAGGAAAATGCAGTGTTTATCAATTACACATCTGGTCTTGCCTTGGTGAAGGATTAAGATCCCTATAATGGCACATTTTCTCTCTGAGTATTTTCCATAGATGCCCCCAGATTATTCCCTGAGAACGGAATTGACGTAGGGCCTTCTCAGTAGTGATGGAAATGCATGCATACAGGCAGGGCCCTCAGGTTTCTTCCCCCTTTATTTATTTTTTGATTGAAGTATAGTTGATTAACAAGGTTGTGGTAGTTTCAGGTGTACAGCAAAGTGATTCAGTTATACGTATACATATACATGTATTTTCCATTTTAGTTTGAGCAGAGTTCCGTGTGCTATACAGTAAGTAGGTCCTTGTTATTCATCCATTTTAAATATAGCAGTGTGTACATGTCAATCCCAAACTCCCTGACTGTCCTTCCCCACCCCCTTCCCCCTTGGTAACTGTAGGTTTGTTTTCTACATCTGTGACTCTATTTCTGTCTTGTAAATAAGTTCATTTGTATCATTTTTGTTTAGATTCCACATATAAGGGATATCATACGATACTTCTCTTTCTCTGTCAGACTTACTTCAGTCAGTATGACAATCTCTAGGTCCATCCATGTTTTATATTCTTTCCTATTATAGGTTGCTAGAAGGTATTGAATATAGTTCCCTGTGCTATGCAGTAGAGGGCCCCTCCGTTTTAACTAGATGGGTAGAAAAATTTTCCAACCTGGAGGCAAACCCAGCTGGGACTCTCCGCATCCCAGCATCCCAGCCATTGTGGGTTTTCTCACTTCCTTCCTTTATCACGCCCACCCTATAGCTTCTTCAGACTTTGCACATCAGCGGGACCACTGTCATCAACGGCCATGCCTCGCCAACAGCATCAGCTGTCCATCATCGGTACCAAACCAGACACCGTGTGCACCAGGGTGAGCCGAAGTGGTGCCTTTACAAGGAATGCAGTCTGCTTGATGCTAGAAATGGCGAAAGAAAGAAACACAACAAAAAACAAACAAAAAAAAACAACATCTCCAGCGCTCCTCGGCACGTAAATACCGTTCTTATGGAATCGTGCATGCTTTTCCAGAAAGCCAGCGTGCCTACACTGATTCTCTCAAGGCTACTGTGGAAAAAATAAATCCAACCCGTGAGTCAGTCCTGTAGCGTCTGGACATCACGGCTTTAGGATCTGAGTCAGAAACACACTCTGCTCGGCAAAGAGAATCTGTTCTCATCACTGCTATAGGGTGGATCAAGGGGGCTCAGAGGTTTGCTAAGCGCTGAGTTCTTAGAGCTGTTACTGTAGATTACTGGAGGATGAAATAAGGATGATAATGATAACAATAACAGTAGTAATAAACCTTTGGACTTGAGAGGACTGGGCAAAGGAAGAGAAGTCAGGAGATGTTTATCTGTGCTGAGATGCAGCTTCCTAAACCCCTTAAGGATTTGGGGTAGGAGGAGCGTTGCTCGGCCGAGGCTCTGGCTATCGTCAGCATGTGTTTGAAGCAGGGTTGGTGTATTTTCTATCAGCTGGTCCGTTAAACTTTGCAAAAGAAAACATCGGGGCAAAAAAAAGATTTTAAAGATGCAGTTTTTTAAACTGATTTTTATTGGAGTAGAGTTGGCTTACAATGTTGTGTTAGTTTCAGGTGTACAGCAAAGTGAGTCAGTTATACATACACATAGATCCACTCTTTTTTAGACTCTTTTCCCATATAGATCATTACAGAGTATTGAGCAGAGTTCCCTGTGCTCTACGGTAGGTCCTTCTTAGTTATCTATTTTATATATAGTAGTGTGTATATGTCAACCCCAATCTCCCAATTTATCCCCACCCCGCTTTTCCCCTTGGTAGCCATAAGTTTATTTTCTACATCTGTAACTCTATTTCTGTTTTGTAAATAATTTCATTTATACCATTGTTTTAGATTCCACATATAAACAATATCATATATTTGTCTTTCTCTGTCTGACTTACTGCACTCAGTGTGACAGTCTCTAGGTTCATCCATGTTGCGGCAAATGGCATTATTTCGTTCTTTTTTATGGCTGAGTAATATTCCATTGTATACATGTACATCTTCTTTATCCATTCCTCTATCGACGGGCATTTAAGTTGCTTCCATGTCTTGGCTATTGTAAATAGTGCTGCAGTGAACACTAGGGGGCATGCGTCTTTTTGAATTAGAGTTTTCTCTGGACATATGTCCAGGAGTGGGATTGCTGGGTCGTATGGTAGCTCTCTTTCTAGTTTTCTAAGGAACCTCCGTACTGTTCTCCATAGCGGCTGCAACAACTTACATCCCCACCAACAGTGTAGGAGGGTTTCCTTTTCTCCACAGCCTCTCCAGCGTTTGTTATTTGCAGACTTTTTAACAATGGCCATTCTGACCGGTGTGAGGTGATACCTCATTACAGTTTTGACTTGAATTTCTCTAATGATTAGCGATGTTGAGCGTCTTTTCATGTGCCTCTTGGCCATCTGTATATCTTCTTTGGAGACATATCTATTTAGGTCTTAGGTACAGTTTTTTAAAAGCCAGGCTGCATCTGAAGATTAAGGTAAGCCAGGGTGTCTCAAATGCATATGAGACTCTTTGTGAAGAAAAACGCTGTCATAACCAGGTGCAGACTGGTCAGTCAGAGAGGTGAACCCATGCCAGGTCTCCGTGTCTGGGTCTCTGTGTCCAGGTCCCCACATATTCTGCTGCTCCAGTGATACTCAGCCACGGGCGTGCCCGGCGGGGACCCTCTCCGGGTCCAGCTGTGGTCTCTCACTTGGCCTTCTCTGTGGTCATGGTGGTTGGGATGATGGGACCGGCATCCACAGCACCTCTGGCTAAAGGTCCAGACAGCCTCGGGGCAGAGGAGACACCGGCAGGCTGATGATTAGACCCAAAGTGAGAGACGTACCCAAGCATCCTGCCCAGGTTCCCCAGCCCCATGAGAGCTCAGAGGAGCCAGAAAGAGAACTGGTCTCCCGTTGCGGAGCACAGGCTCCGGACGCGCAGGCTCAGCGGCCATGGCTCACGGGCCCAGCCGCTCCGCGGCATGTGGGATCTTCCCGGACCGGGGCACGAACCCGCGTCCCCTGCATCGGCGGGCGGACTCTCAGCCACTGCGCCACCAGGGAAGCCCTGGCGCCCATCTTTAAAGACAATAAAAGAACTCAGCGTGGATGGCTCTATCTCTAAGAAAGCACGATGCTTCCTCCTGATGGACCTTTGGGGAAACCGGTCACCATTCTATCGTAAAGCACAGGCTTCCTGGCTAGATTGGTGCTTTCTGACCACCTAGAGGGGTGGGTTAGGGAGGGTGGGAGGGAGAGAGACGCAAGAGGGAAGAGATATGGGAACATACCTATATGTATAACTGATTCGCTTTGTTATAAAGCAGAAACTAACACACCATTGTAAAGCAATTATACTCCAATAAAGATGTAAAAAAATAAAAATAAAAAATAGAATCCTAAAAAATAAAAAGATTGACACATGTAACACCTGCTTTCCATAATCTGTTGTCAAGGAAAATGCAAATAGCCCCTCATCAGAAACACACATTGAACAACCTCAGAGTAAAGAGGTTAGGAAGGGCATTCCAACGCACAGCTTCGGCAACCGAGTTTGGCATTCCCATTTGGGACCTCATCACACCCGGCATCCTTGTCACTGTTTAAAGAGAAAGTCTAAGGGATTCAGACAAATTCCTGGGCTCCTAACCCGATAACGAGGTTGAAGGAAGATGCTGGCTTCTGGTGGTACTTTGGAAAATTGACAGTAGAAACGCTAAACTCATTCAAAAATAATCCCCTCTACTACGGGACTGTCGTTCCCATTCTTTCCATGTCAGCTCACCCTGTTTCCTCCCGAAAAAGACCTTGCTTTTCGAGTGACCTCTCGGAAAGCCAAGAGCAAAGGATTTCAGAATTGGTCTCTCGCAAGCGACACTCTGAAGTACATAAGCCTCTGCTGTGGGATTTTTTAACTTATCTGGTGCCCAAGTCTGATGCAGACGTCGGAAACATTCACCTTATCTTTATCTGCCCACGTTACACATCTGGCACCAACAAAGACCTCCGAGCTCCCAGGCAAGAAATGAGGCAGGCTCCCTCTGCTGAGTTGCTTTGAAGACAAACACCAGCTCATAGCTCTTCATTTCTGATATTTCACTGAATACACATGCTTAATATGAAAAGATGTTTATTATAAGTATAATCATTTTATTTTTTTAAATTTATTTATTTATTTTTGGCTGCGTTGGGTCTTCGTTGCCGCACGTGGGCTTTCTCTAGTTGCGACGAGCGGGGGCTACTCTTTGTTGCGGTGCGTGGGTTCTCACCGCGGTGGCTTCTCTTGTTGCGGAGCACAGGCGCTAGGCGCACGGGCTCAGTAGTTGTGCCTATTGGGCTCAGTAGTTGTGGCGCCGGGCTTAGTTGCTCTGCGGCATGTGGGATCTTCCCGGACCAGGGCTCGAACCCGTATCCCCTGCACTGGCAGGCGGATTCTTAACCACTGCGCCACCAGGGAAGTCCCTATAAGTATAATCATTTTAAAAGAGCATTGTGAGGGTACGTTCTGTCAACCGCTGCACATCCTGGGTCATGTCCTTAAGCCTGGGGTAGCACGGTGGAAATCAAGTACAGTACAGCAAGATGGAAAAGAATTATTGCAGAAATGTATTCTTGGTTTTGTGATGAATGGGCGGTTTAGCATAATCTAGAGATGATGTATTAATGGGATGTGAAGTGAGAATAATGAGCTCCATCCAAAGATTCTGTCCCAGAAAGTGGTGAAGTGACCTAAATTGTTAAGTATTAGGACATTTCCAAATCATCTGCTTTTATTCTTCACCACTGCTATGGTTCAACCCAGTTAGAGAATCCTACACGTATTTCGCACAGGAATTTGAAAAGGAGGTTAAAAAATCCATGCTGTAGGCATCCTTCACCCTACACATGATAATGCAAACCCCTGATGTCTTTGGTGTGTAGTGAGGGCGTTTCTGTTTGCAAAAATGCACAGATATTCATTTTAAAGGCTCTGGACACCTAAAAACATCTTCCAGATGAGCAATAAAATCCTGGTTACACCAAGTTTCCTGGTACAAGTTCAGTGACTTGTTTTTCCCAAACCTGATTCACAGGAGACCTCAGATCCCCAAGCTCTCCCTCCGTTCTCCCCAACTGCAAGAAAGACTCACCCCCCGACAACTGTTCTGACTCCCCCTCGGGGCTCTCTCCGTTTCCTGTTTCAAATGAAGGAAAAGCCCTCCCAGATTTCTTTAAAGACCAGTCTCATGTGGTTTAAGCCGCCATCCCAGCAATAGTCCCTCGTGCTCCAAGGGAAATTCCAAACGCAGGTCTCTCTGCCAGGAGAAGATTTTACAATCCACCCCTGCAAAGAAGCATCTCACTTTAATGATGACATGGTGATTTTATCCACAAACACAGCAGGAACTCCGTGAGACGGGATATAAATTCCATTTTCAGAGCATCCTGGAGGATCAGGGCTTTTGGGAAGTGAACCATCCTGGCCCCCCTGCTTGGTACGTAGAATAAGGGTCGCCAACATTGAACACGACAAGTGGACGATAAATCCACACTAAAACAAAAGGTAAAACCAACATTTAGGTGACTCCTGAGTACAAGAGAGTTTGACAGTCTGGTTCAGAGCAAAGTTCTCCTCCCTGCTAAATGATATTTGTGAAAATGAACTCATGTTTTGGATGTAGAGATGACATACACCATTTATATCTGCTTATCTTGGCTTAGGTATTTGACATGCAAGAAGAAACTTGCTACAAACAGGAATGCTCGGTGTGACTGTACTTGGTAGGGTGAACGAGGGCAGGACAGGTCTTTTGCGAGGTAAGTAAGTATCAAGGTGGTCCTCAGAGTGAAGGCTTAATCTGATAGGACTCGTGTCCTTATAAGAGGAAGCGAGTGTGTTCTCTCCCTCTCTCTCTCTGTCTCTCTCTCTCTGTCTGTCTCTCTGCATGTACCGAGAGGTACGACCACGTGAGGACACAGGGAGAAGACACCCTCTGCAAGCCAGGAAGAGACCTCTCCCTAGAAACCAATCCTGCTGACACCTTGATCTCAGATGTCTAGCCTCCAACCTGGGAGACAGTAAATGTCTCTTGAATAAGCCAGCCCGTCTGGGCTCCACTGATGTGGTAGCCTGAGCCGTCTCATGTGCGAGTCTATAAGCGTCTGATGCTCAAGCTTTCCTCTCCGTTCTCATCATCCTCTCCTCCAGGACAGCTAGTCAACAGTCAGTCAACACTCTTCCGAGTTTTCTGGGCCATGGCTGCCAAGAGAGGTTGAGGGAGCTGCTGAGAATTTTTTAAATGTTGCAGTTCTATGGCACATTACCCTGGACCCTGCTCAGTCGCTCAGACGTGGACTAAAGACTACTCCTTTAATCACTCCCATTTCCTCCGAAGGGTGTTTCTCTCTTTAGACGTATTCTAGTAGGCTTTTGCCAAGACTTTCATCATTTTCCGTTTCTCCCTGGAATCCGCCCAACCTCTCCAGGTCTCAGTTGGCTCTGACCCACCTGTCAGCTGAACGTCTACGAGCCGGCCCTTCTTGGAATGGAGATCTGAGGACACCAGAGATATTCTGAAGTTGGTGAGAGCTCTGAGAACGTGTCTCTTGTGTGTACATGGCTTGGTCTTGCTGTAGGACGAGGCTCATGCTTCAGTATCAGGAGTGCGCTGACCCGAAGAGGTTTAAGCCCTACAGACTCATTCGGTTTGTATCTGGTACTCCATGATATTTTCAACACTTAGGAACTGACTTTAGGTTACATGCTCTTGGCATTGCAGTCAACCCAATGGACTCCAATATCAGGTTTTCCCTTCTTCTATGAATTTATGTTGCTGTGTTGTTGTTGCTTTGTCTCTCATACCTTTTATTGGGTGGACTGTGTCCCTGAAAAAGGTTGAAGTCTGAAGCCCCATATTTATGAATGTGACCTTATTTGGAAATAGGGCCTTTACAGATACAAATAAGCCAAGATGAGGTCATCAGGGTGGGACTTGACCTTATAAGAGGAAGGAAATGCCATGTGATGACTCAGGCACACGGGGAGAAGATTGGAGACATGCAGCTACAAGGCCAGGAGCGCCAAGCATGGCCGGCCACCCCCAGAAGCTGGGAGGGACAAGGAGGGATCCTCCCCTACAGGTTTCAGAGGGAGCGTGGCCCTGCCAACACCTTCTTTTTGCACTTCTAGCCCCCAGATGGTACATTTCTGTAGTGCTAAGCCACTAGGTCTGTGGTGCTTTGTTACAGCAGCCCTAGGAAACTCATCACGGTGCTCAACTCAGTTTTATCCAATCACATCCAAGTATTTATTGAAAATACCTTACATGCCCCCCGTTTTTCTCCGTGTGGCTGGTGAACGTTAAACAGCAGCTCTCCCTTGGACTGGAGGAAACGAGTGTTTCATTGATCTTAGACAAAATTAAGATGCAACCTGTCCGGGGTTTATCGGGAGACAACTTACGATAACTGCTCCTAACCCCGGGGCAAGGGGTATACGGTGGCGGCGAATGAGCCTCCAGGCTTCGCCCAGACTCACTCCCCTGAAGAAGGTGAGCAGCTGCTAATTTGGGGGCCATGTAGCCAGGACTCCTAAGGCAGCTCCTACTTAAAATACTCTCTCTTACTGATTCATGGTTGCCAAGGTGGAGGGGGCGGGGAAGGGAAGGAATGGGAGTTTGGGGTTAGCAGACACAACTTACTATACATAGGATGGATAAACAACAAGGTCCTACTGTAGAGCACAGGGAACTATATTCAGTATCCTGTGATAAACCATCATGGAAGAGAATATGAAAAAACGAATGCATGTATATGTGTACCTGAATCACTTTTCTGTACAGCAGGAATTAACACAACTTTGTACATCATCTCTACTTCAATAAAAAATATTGATTAAACAATTACTCTCTGTCATTTTACCCACCGGGAGAAAGAAAAGGAAGGGAGTTGCCCATAGAAGAGAAAGGGAGATGGGATGAGAGAAGAAAAAGAAGAATGGAGATGCATGTTTACTGAACCCGAACTCATGCCAACCTTACAAGAAAAAGGAGAAAGCAGATAGAACGGTGACCACTTTATAGATGAGGTGACAGGAGTTAATGAGGTAACCGGAGAGTCAAGGACACAGAAATGGTCAGTTCCAGGACCGTTTTCCTGGCCTCAACATCCTTTTTTATCCCGGTGCCCCCCACTTCCTCCTGGTGCATGTGGGCCAAGTATGATTAGGAAAATATAGCCACCATATTGCTGGGAAAGGACTCAGGATGAATTGTATCAACACCAGAGAAGACTTACTCCATGTTTATTTTTTCCCTTGAGTTGAAAGGCTCAATGCTTTCACTTCAGATGAAAAAAAAAAATTTTTTTTTTTCCAGAGAAAGGAGACACCCCAAGGGTAGCTGTCATGGCTCTGTAAACCCAACATTTTAGTCATTCAAAAAGAAGCATCATTGATTGCATATTTAGAAGAGAAATAGAAAGCCTCAATTACCCTTTATTTCTTTTAGGAGGACAGCAGAGAGAAACAAAGTGACAACCAACCAAGCAACAACATCTCCGTGATGGAGATGTGTCTTGGTCACGCCACGTGTGTCTCCCAGACAGCGCATGTAACTCACGGGACAGCCTGAGTAGATGGCGGAAAAGTCAAGCCATTGCTTTCAACACAATCACCGCAATATTGATTGCTGAAAAAGAAGGATGTACACCAAGAAAAAAAATCGACAGCAACCCACGGTGGTGCCGATAGGAATGCCCGTGTTTCACATTCTCACATTTTCGTATATTTAATTGTTTCTACTGTAAATAAGCTAGGAATAAACTGCAAACTTGGGATAAAGGTTTATATACACTCCCTTCAGTTATCAGAATGTAGTTTGCAGCTCACTAGAGTAGATAGTATAGACATACGTTTATCCAAATGTGATAATAGGAAATTCAAACATTAAGAATTGATGGACAGGCACTTCCCTGGCGGTCCAGTGGTTAAGACTTTGTCTTCCAAGGCAGGGGGTGTGGGTCTGATCTCTGGTCAGGGAGCTAAGATCCCACGTGCCTCACGGCCAAAAAAAAAACAAATAGCGAAAGGAAAACCTGAAACAGAAGCAGTATTGTAACAAATTCAATAAAGACTTTAAAAATGGTCCACATCAAAAAAAAAAATCTTAAAAAAAAATTGATGGACGAAAACTTTAAAGTATCTCACTTTACATGGAAAAAGGACTAAGTTGACAGATAATAATGAACCCTAACAATACGACATTATGCAAGGTTGAAGGACACAGATGTGAATTATTACGCTTTCTTGAACTCTTCATAATAGCGTCTAATGTTTTTCTTGTGCTTAGTTTTACAGGCTGATGTCAGGCAATCAATTAACCCAAAAGTACCTAGACTCAAATTTGGGAGAGTTAGAAAACACGATTCAGAGCCCCAAAGAACTAAAATCTAACAAGATATTTTTTAAAAACACTGATTGTATCTTTGTGGTCTATTTCTAACAGATACCAGTATGGTCACAGATGAAATGTGAAACGGGGATTTCAATATATGTCTACTAAAATTACATAGAGTAGGTTGACAGTTTACTGACAACAGCAGAATTTAATTTTTCTTCAATTAACTTTTATACCTGTAACTATCCAAATAATTGCATAATTTAATCTCTAACATTGAGACTGTCGAATAAAAATTATATATATATATATATATATATTCACAACCTAAAAGTTGAGAGTCATGTTTTATTCGGCGAAAATTTTTAGGACTTCAAGCCTGGGAGGCAGCATCTCAAGTAACCCTGAGAGAACTGGTCCAAGGAGGTGAAGGCATAGCTATCTATGTTATATCGAAGTTTTGCAGCAAAGGGCAGGTAGTGGGAACAAAAGATCACTATTAATGGAAGAAAACCAGATATCTCATGTTTAGGAATTTAGGGCTTTTCTATGTATGAGAAGATGCAAGAGAGTCTGGGCTCCTTTGATAGGCACCTCGGCTCTCTGGGGCCAGGGTCCTGTGTTTTCACATCCTGAGTTTCCTCAGGGCTCACCGTGGAGAGCGGCTGCAGCCTGATGGCTGCTAGACAGCAGGCATTCTTTCTTTTCCTTCCTGGGTTCCCTCAGGGCTCAGCGGCTCACCATATGCTGTGGCTGAAATTACTGATGACTGACATTCTTTGTTTACTGATATGGCCGGCAATATTCCATTTCTCAAGACACAAATGAAAATGGAATCACATGGAGGGTTTCTGACCATGTGAAATACTGTTGCCGTAGTACTACGTCTGACCAGCCTATTCCGACACCTCAACAGGGATTTTCATAAGTAGAAAATTCTTTTCTTTCGATTTTTGAAAGGACAAATTCTCCCCCGTTTTCATCCAAAGATAATAAATGGTAGGGATTCTCCTTGCTTCTACACAATGAGACCAAATAGAAGTCACTCTATAAGGTCCAAGGGCATTATGAAGAAAGCAGTGCTTCACAAAAAGGGAATTTGGATGGAGTCTCTTCCTCTCTGCACCCAAAACTGACCTCAGAGCTGGGCTGGCTTCCCACACTTCGGTTCTGACAAAAGATAGGGGCTACCAGTGAAACTAAACAGATCACAAGATCTACCAACTGTGAAATCTCCCTGGGGGAACGACCACAGCCTTGTTGCCTGTACCTGTGGACCACAGTTATTCAGACCGATAGGAATTGGAATTTCCGTGATACTGGACCACACCAGTTTGAAATTAGCCGAGGCAAGTGTTCGCACAGCTGTCCTGGCTAATTTTAACAAATTACGCAAGAAAGGAAATTGAAATAGGCCAAAGGATTTCTGAAGAAAGAAGCAAAAAAAAAAAACTGTTGATACTTGAGTCTTCATAATCAGTTGGTACTCACAACTCTGGAGTAAAAATGATTGTTTTTTCAGGATACAGGTCCTATATCAATTTAGGAAACTCTTATTGAGTATTTGATGCCAACTTGCGTCCAATCTCCCCTTATTTATTGCTAGTAGACATCAGTGTTTGGGGGGGTATCCATATCTCCTTCCTGAGGTCATATATTCCAAGGGAGGATTTTGGTGAAATGCTGATTGTATCAAGGTAACCATGGGTGGTTCCATTTTCCACATCATGTATGAGTTAAGTGTAGGCATATAACACAACTTTACGTAAAAACAGGAGATCAGGTCTTCCAGGGAGCTATTAGATAAGTTCCCTCTCCCTGGAACAGGGACACAGGAGAAGAGGGGTCCCTTTCTGCCACCTGTGGACATCCCCAGGGATGTCCAGTCTACATCTCAAGACCATGAGAGAAGCTAGCCTGTAGACAAAGCCATGACGAGGAAGACTGCCAAACCCAATGATTCCGTGCCTAGAACTCCTCATTGTGTGAGAGCATGCATTTCCTTATTGTGTGACCCTGTAAGGATGATTATTTTCTGTTAGTTTCCGCTAAAACTGATGAAAAGAGTCCAACTCTTCATAGGCACAATACTCGTTTGTGTAGACCCTCTGGCTCGGGACGGGATAGGAGGTGACAAGGAGGAAGGAAAGGTAGATTTGGGATGGTGATGACCCCAGTGCCAAAGGCCACTGCTTTTGCCACCCCAGGCAGAAACACCCAACTGTAAGGATGGTGTCCCCACCTTACCTGCTTTGGAAAAAGATGCCCTAAATTAATGAAGTGCTTTCTTTTCCAAGATTTGCCTTATCCCCAAAGATCTCGCTCAACTTGCATCTCTTCCTCGGGGTTTTCTTGGTGCTCTTGGTGCCAACATATGTGACTGTTCTCCTTTCTGGATCTCTCACTTCTAATGTCTGAATGTTTTCATGTCCTGTTCAAGTCATTTGCAAGAACCCTGAATGTGTGGTTGACATCTACCTACATCTGTTGGCTCCCTAGCCTACAGAATTCCAAAATTAGTGGTTGCTTAAGTCACTATGTAAAACCAGAAATCAGCAAACATTTTGAGGCCTGATAGTCAATATTTTCAGTTCTGTGGGTCGTGTGGTTTTATCTATTTCATCATAGCAAGAAAGCAGCCACGGATGATTCATAAATGAATGAGCACAGCCGTTTGCCAATAAAACGCTATGTCAACAAATATCACCCTTCCTTTGAATTTTTAAAAGTATTTTAACATTTAGAAACCATTAGCTCATGGGCGAGTCTGATCCGGCAAGTTGTCGATGGCAGCAATACACCCATAAAGGTTTAAACATTTAAGAAATCATGCAAAACTTCAGGCGACTAATGAAATCAGCTGAGCTTCGGTTCTCTCTCAAATCACGCTATCATTTTCGGAGAGGTATTTTGTTATTCTCATTTCCTCAGGTAGTAATAAAAGGCAATCATATCCGTGGGCGAATTGATTCCAAAGTAATGTTAGCTTTTCAGGTGCGCTGTAAAAAATTAAAATTCCCCTTCAAATCTATTCATGGAAAATTCCTCGATCCATTTTGCGTCCAAAAGTCAAAACACTGCGTCAATGATTTAAAACGACACATACTGATGCCAACATGTAACTCCTTTTCTCCTCAGGTTAAAAAATAAACAGTTTTATAGAAATGCTAGCTCAGCGTCTGTGAACTTGCATATTCCTGAGGAACCACCGTGTTTGGTGAGGCTGGAGGAGTTCCAGGAGCTGTAACAAATTCATCATTTAGTCATAAAGCTGTGAAGAGTCCCAAGGGCACGCTTTCAAGCATAATATACTTTTATAAGTTTAAAATCTCACAAGAGGGCTTTGTTGCAGGGGAAACGCAGAAGCCAGTGCAAATATAAAAGATACACGCTCTCTTGGAAATGTGTCCATCACCACCGTGAAAGCAAAAAGTCGCCCATGATTTTTTTTTGACCTCGTCCAACGTTTTTTGAATTCATAGACATGGTCAAATCCTAACCGTTTTCAAATCTTCAAGATTGTTTCAATTCAGGGGCTCGGGATCTGCATCCAATGGGTTCCTTTAGGGCAAAATTGCCTGCAGCCTCAGGGAATCCACGTTTTAGGTAAAACAGATTATGTTTATAGAGCATAAAAGTCCTGGAAGTCAACACTGGTTCTTTCCAAAGATTATAAGTCAGCTATAACCAGAGCTTGTCACGGCACCACACACCTGTGAAATATTTGCCTAGGTCCATAAAAACGGTCGTACTGGAGTGGATGCGTGCGTCTTTCTCTGCTCTGCGAATTAGAGAATGTTTTATATCGCCAAGCGTCGGCTTGACCGGCCACATGACATGTGGGTTTAGGTATTCCTGGGAGAACCCATGTCTTGACATCCCAGACTGTGCTTTCAACCCAGGTGACCACAGGCTGCCGCCCTGCTCACGGCCTCACCCACCAAAACCCTGCGTCTGCAAAAGTCCTCTAGATTTTTGTCCGTTATTTTTCTTGGAAAACCAGAACCCCAGCCATACCTTATAACTCATTTCCAATTTCACCAAACGCAAAACAAAGTCATACAGAGAGAAGACAGGTCTAAAGACAGTCTCCAAAATGATTTGGTTTCGGTACAAGTGCTTCTTTGTTCCTAAACTTTCCAACCGTTCAGAATCAATCACTTGCACCAGAAGACGCGATGGGTCATAGCGGTGTATCACCTGTCCTGTGAAAAGTCACAGCCAGGTTGGGATTCAAGTTTATTTGGAAGTAAGTTGGATCAATGACAAAAAAAAAATAAAAAAAAAAAAAAAAAAAACCACAACTGGGGCTTCCCTGGTGGCGCAGTGGTTGAGAATCTGCCGGCCAGGGGACACAGGTTCGAGCCCTGGTCTGGGAAGATCCCACATGCCGTGGAGCAACTGGGCCCGTGAGCCACAATTACTGAACCTGCGCGTCTGGAGCCTGTGCTCCGCAACAAGAGAGGCCGCGATAGTGAGAGGCCCGCGCACCGCGATGAAGAGTGGCCCCCGCTCACCGCAACTAGAGAAAGCCCTCGCACAGAAACAAAGAGGCATACACAGCCATAAATAATAAAAAAAATACACAACTGCCTATGGGGTGCTACAAGCGTGAGCGATTCAAATGTGCCTTGCGATTAACCGAGGTCAGTGTGACGGGGTGTTTGTGCCCTTCCTAACCCCCCATGCAAAACTGCAGGCATATCTCATTTTACTGTGTTCACAGATATTGCATTTTTATTTATTTATTTTTACAAATTGAGGTTTTGTGGCTACCCTGCACTGGGCCAGTCGATCAGCGCCATTTTTCGAAAAGCATTTGCTCACATCGTGTCTCTGGGTCACATTTCGGTAATTCTTCCAGTATTTCAAACTTTTCCACTCTGACTGTGTTAGTTATAATCACCTGTGACCACTGAGCTTTGAAGTTAGTACTACAACTTACTGAAGGCTTGGAGGATGGTTAGCGTTTTTTCTCCATAAAATACTTCGTAATGAAGGTACGTTGCTTTATTAGACGTCAGGATACCGCACACTTAATTAGACTGCAATCTAGCGGGCCGAGAACCGAAACCATTCGTGGGACTTGCTTTATTGCGATAGTTACTTGATTGCAGTGAACCTACAACATCTCCGAGGTCAGCTTGTAAATGAGAGCCTCCCAAACGTGCTTCATCTGGATATAGATACAAACAGATGTGTGGCTACAAGTCACCAAAAAGGATAAATCGCCAGGAAGATAGGAAAGCCGCCAAAGGTCCCATCCACTTCAAGGCTTCTGGTGGACATTTATAAATTCCAATCATCGGACAACGTTATTATTAGAATCTCAGTAGATGGCTGCAAACCACACAAAACTAAGAAAGGGTCTGTCTTGCTAATCTCTCTCTCTCTCTCTCTCTTTCACACACACACAGACACACACGTATTTGTGAAGAAAAATAGAAAAGTATGATCAAAAACCCAGGCTCCAAAAAGGGAACCTTCCTACACTGTTGGGCATGTAAATTGGTGCAGCCACTATGGAGAACAGTATGGAGGTTCCTTAAAAAATTAAAAATAGAACTACCATAGGACCCAGCCATCCCACTCCTGGGCATATACCCGGAGAAAACTATAATTTGAAAAGACACATGCACCCCTATGTTTATAGCAGCACTGTTTACAATAACCAAGACATGGAAGCCACCTAAATGTCCATGGACAGATGAATGGATAAAGAAGATGTGACACATATATACAATGGAATATTACTCAGCCATAAAAAGAATGAAATGATGCCATGTGCAGCAACATGGATGGACCTAGAGATGACCATACTAAGTGAAGTAAGTCAGACAAAGACAAATACCATAAGATATCACTTATATGTGGAATCTAAAATATGACACAAATGAACTTACTTACAAGACAGAAACAGACTCACAGACATAGAAGATAAAATTATGGTTACCAAAGGGGAGAGGGGGGGCTGGGGAGGGATAAACTGGAAGATACACACTATTAAATGTAAAATAGATGATTTATAAGGACCTGCTGTAGAGCGCAGGGAACCCTACTCAGCGCTCTGTAACGACCTACATGGGAAAAGAACCAAAAAATAACAATAATAGAGTGGATTCACTTTACTGTACACCTGAAACTAACACAACACTGTAAATCAACTCTACTCCAATAAAAATTAAAAGAAAAACAAAACCAAAAACCCAGGCTCCAAAGAAACCTCCAGGCACTGCATTTCATTAGATCCAGCCAAGACAGGGTCAGTGCAAGACTTAGCCAAGGTCGGACTCAGAAGGAACAGTTCCCACAGACCACCGGTTGCAACCTTTGCGGGTCCCCAAGACCACGCTTGAGTTTGATCATTCACTAGAGGGACCCCAGAACTCACGGCAAGCTGTTATACACTTACGGCTCTCGTGTATTACATGCAAGGGACACGCAGTGGAGTCAGCCACAGGAAGAGGTGCACAGCTCAGGGTCCAGGGGAAGGGGTGCCCCACGCAGGGTCTAGGAAAGCACCCAGCGCAGAGCCCCTGTGGTCCTCTCCCCGTGGAGCACACACTCCTCCTGGTAACCCATGGTGATCATACATCTGCAGGAAGCATCGCCAACCAGGAAAGCTCACCCCACCCTCAGTGTTCAGACTTTATCGAGGGCTCCATGGTCAATGGCCTGCATGATGGACCTCAGCCTTCAGCCGCTATGGAGGTCGGAGCTGAAACTTTGGGCAGGACCCAAAGCTCCCACCCTACATCACAGCATCACTGCCAGTTTACCAGCCCTCACCCCTAAACTCCCTGGTAGCACCTGACCCCCACCCACCCCATGTCACATTTTAGACCCTAAATCCAGTGATCCAAGGTCCCCAGGCAAAGAAAAAGACACCTCAGGCAGGATACTCCAAGGACTTCGAGGTCATCTCCAGAGCTGAGATCAGAAGTCAGGCCTCTGTTTAAACAAGGTACCACTGATGGTTAAAAAATCATATAGATGTGTGTGTGTGTGTGTGTGTGTGTGTGTGTGTATATACACACACACGTATATACATAATATATACACACATATGTTTATACGTATATACATATGTGTATATATATATAGTTGGTTACAATGACATCTATTTCTGTACATACATATTATATTTTATACATATAAAATTATGTATTTACTTCTGTATGGCTGGTTAAAATATACATTATATTTTATACATATTAAAAACTGTATACATATGTTTGTATGTATAATATGCATATGTCTGTATATATGACTGGTTAAAATTATATCTGTATATACATATATTATAGTTAATACATATAATATATATGTATATATAATATATTCATACGTGTATACTATATAGCTGGTTAAAAATTTTATACACATACACACAGGGGCACACACATTATAGTTTGATACAATTAACCAGTGTGGTTAATGTAATACATACTTATACATTTAAAATTTATATATTGATATAAATGTATGTATAAAATATCATATATATACATAAATATATTTTTTTGGTGATTAAAATCAGTTTGTTGATGGCTAACAAACACAAGGAAAAGCTGATATAAATCTTGATGAGGCCCGCAGCTGCTTGTCGACAATCACTCAGCTCCCAACCATGCTTTCTCTGAAGCATCGTGTCTCTCACTTTCCCCCAACTTTGTTTTGGCCTAGTAATTCTATCCTGTTGCACAATTGCTCATCCTTTATCCTCCTGTTTTTGATTACCAACTGTTCTTTATTTTAAATGTAGTTACTGGCTAATTAAATAGAAATTAACTACATTTAGAGACAGGGTTCCCAATTATTGGATTATTGCTTCTTCCTGTGGCAAATATTCATTCTTCTTTAGGCAGTTCTGACAGCAGAAATCCCAAAGGCAAAGTCCGACACCCTTTGTCAAGGCCCCTTAGGACAGCTACCTGCTATACCCAGAGTTTCAGGAAGTAGGAATGGGATGCTCTCTTCACCCATTAGGACCTAAGCAAGCTGGGCTGTAACCAGAGCTGTTTCCTGTTGTGATTCGGTTAAACCATTTCCGATTTAAGACTCTCCTACCAGAAGGTCAGGTTTATTTCACTGAAGAAGGGGTAAAATCTTCTGATTTTCTTCATTTTTGGAGACAGCTGGAATGCATCTTCCTTTCCACCCAAACACTGAACACTGTTTGGTTGAGTGAGGCAGAGGCTGGCTCCCTTCCTGGGTTGGGTGGAGCACGGGAACTAAATCAGTCAGATTCAGGGAAGAGCTGAGCTGAAGGCTTCCTACTTTCAGGTCAGATCCATTGTGCTAATCACCTAGATAATCTGATGCGGATATCATTTATTCTAAAATAAGAACCAGAAACACATCGGTGATAGAATTCAATAATCCAAGCCTTTTTCAATTTTTTTTTTAACGTCTTTATTGAGGTATAATTGCTTTACAATGGCGTGTTAGTTTCTGCTTTATAACAAAGTGAATCAGTTATACATATGTTCCCCTATCTCTAAAAATATATGTATTCATACATAAATGCATTGTAACCAGCTATATATAACTCTGTGTGTGTGTGTGTGTGTGTGTGTGTGTATAGATAGATATAATTTTTTAACCAGCTTGGTGCCCAGGGCAGGGCTAGGGTGAGGTGAGAGAAGCAGTCACCTTGGCAAAATTTTCAGGGGGCAGCAAAAAATTCAGTAGTCAAGACACGTAATATTTTAATGCAATATTATAATAAATCGGATGAATGCAAAAACAATCCATGATGAACAAACCGTCAACATTTTAAGCAAAGACCATTTCCTTACGCTAAAGGAGACTATTTTTATGTTCACCCTGAAGGCTCACTGAATACCCACAGATGCCTGGAAAATGACATACTTTCCCCCTGTACTGCCTCGGGATCATTACCGGGGGGAAAATCGTGATCTGGAGCAAGAAAACCATAATTGGATTAGCACGCTGAGTGCTTAATTAGGCTTCAATTTGGCCCAACTGCATGGAAACCAGGGTCCCTGGCATTGAAATGACCACATTAATTGCCCTTTTCGATGGCTGTTCATGGGCTGGACCTATACTGACATGGTCGCCTGGGGTTGACTTTCTGTGGAAAGCCGTTTCCCAGTGTGTAATCCATGAGCTCTGGCTGGGTCGCACCAACCCAGGAAGGAAGGCTGATTTCTGAGCAAAATTTGGAGAGAGAGGATTGGTTGGAAAGAAGTGACAGAGTTCTAGGACCCTTTAGCTCGGAATGGATCTTTTTTTTTAAATTTTATTTTGTTGAAGTATAGTTGATTTACCATGTGTTAGTTTCCGGTGTACAGCAAAGTGCTTCAGTTATACACATATACACATTCTTTTTCCTATCCTTTTCCAGGAGTTTGGGATTAGCAGATGCAAACTATTATATACCAGAATACAGGTTCATCAGGAAACTTGGAAATAAGACCTTTCTCCAGTACCTTCTTGAACAAATCCAGAGAAACAGCAAACAATTGTTCTGTTCCTTGGGAAGCGTCCGGGAGCGCCACTGGAGGTAAAAACCATGGAAAACGTGGAACCAAGAAGATTGCATCTCTGAGTCCTCGAAATTTAAGAGCACGGAGAAGACTGGCCTGTCTCCCAAGCATTATGTTGGAACGTTGCCATCGGAGTTCTGAACCCTGAAACATCAGACACACCAACGCCATGCATGCTTCTGTCATTTGCTTATAACCGTGTTGTGTGTCAGCTGAGATTTACTTGGGAGCATGGGATGCCCTTCAGCACAAGCCGCCACAGACATGCCACGCGTGCATGAGAAGGAAGAAAGACCACCATAGTGAGATGCCTGCAGGGTCCCCAGAAAGGACACCATATAAGACCCCGCACTCGGAGTCGGCATCCCACCCCCATCCCTGACCACATTCAGGGGAACCGGGAAAGGAGGAAATGTAGTCGAGGAAGCCACCCCAGGCAGAAGATGGAGGGTCTTGTTGGCAGGGGACCTACACTGGAGGACCACCCCATCTTTCCCATGGCCACATGGGGACCGCCCTTCCTCATGTAATAATGCAAGGGCACCTGTGCTCAGCGTCGCAAACGTACCCAATACCATCCAAAGCGAGCTCTGATTCCCTGGTAGAACCAACAATTTCTTGGTTACTGGGAAGCAATGACCCTGAGTGTGAAGAATTAACTCCTGCAAACAATCCTAAAAGGTACACAGCACTGTATCTGTCCTGTAATACCCTTGACAGGAAATCCTTCCAGCTTACAGGGCTCTTCTCTTGGCAAAGAGCAACTACCACAGACATGTTCCTGCCAAAGACAACTTCCCTTGAGAATGTGTATCTACTTAACTGTGGGATTTCTATTTACTAAACTTTGAAAGCTGATCCTTTTTCCCATAACCACAACCTAATACCCTCTAAACAATCATATTTAATTCTATACACCATTTTCTAAAGCATCCCATAAACTCCTCTCCCCCACCCCTTTTTTTTTTGCTGTACTAGGGCCTCTCACTGTCGTGGTCTCTCCCGTTGCGGAGCACAGGCTCCGGACGCGCAGGCCCAGCGGCCATGGCTCACGGGCCCAGCCGCTCCGTGACATGTGGGATCTTCCCGGACCGGGGCACGAACCCGTGTCCCCTGCATCGGCAGGCGGACTCTCAACCACCGCGCCACCAGGGAAGCCCCACCCCTTTTCTTTTAAATCGACCAACTTTAAGGCCAATATTTACAGAAATTCTAGGCATCACTTTCAACTTTTTCAATAGTTTTAGCTCCTAAGGACACCCAGAATGACTTTTAAGGTAATTTTTTTTTTTAATGTATCACGATTTGTCTTTGGGTCTTATGCGATTTTGCCGGCAAAATTGACTCACTGACGGCATTATTGTCCTGAATAGGAAAAACACGAGTTACTCCCATAATGCTGAGGGGTGGTTGTGAGATGCCGTTGTGTCCTGCAAATAGCTAGTCGTCAGGACAAGTGCCTCAGACTCCCCGGGAGAACAAGGAAGTAGCCAGGTTAGGAGATCAGACACATCCCTTCACTGTCTTGCATCTTTGAAACCACAGCAGTGGTTACTTTACAGGAAGTGAACAGACTCTTGTTTAAAAAAAAAAAAAAAAAACTCTTAAGTTTGTGAAAAAAAAAAAACAACCACACTTTTCATGCCAATTTCATTACTTTTCGTCTGAAATGATGCCCTGAGTCATCCACCACCAACAGAATCCCCACAAATAATTAACCAAATGAGAACGAAAATCGTGCTCTGAGCTCCAGAGAAAAACAGATGCGAGGCGCGCGCGCGGCTCCACGAAAATGGAACTCTCCCGGTATCTATGGAATCGCAGAAATTCGTAACAGAAAAGGTAACCACCCAATAGCAACCTTTGAACCCACACTCCCTTTCTCGATACACAAAAGGGAGGGATTTTGAATTATGCGCTCTTATCATTTCCAAACAAAATTCCGAACTTCTCTAAGGGAAATCCGCGCGGGCATCCGGCTTCAATCTGCCCGAATGTAATTTTCTGTGGGGACCATTGTTTTTGTTTGTTGTTTTTTTGTCCTTGGCAAGACCAGTGTCTCTGTAAATTTACTCATTGGGAAGATGGTGGTGGCTCATTCCCCCATACATGTATTAAAATTTTTTTTTTAGAATTGATACAAATCTCAAAGATAAGCTTGGGATCTGAAGTGTGCGTCATTCATGGAGGAAGGAATGGACACAAATGTCCATTCGTGATGATCTGAATGTAGACTAGAAAAAGAAAGGCAGTAACGTTGACCAAGAGTTGCCTGTGATTGGCATTTTTTGTGGTCACTTTCTGAGTCCCTTTTTCTCCCTTCTTCCACTGGGACGCAAGTATAAAGATGACCACAAAGGCATTTCTAAGGGTTCTGTGGCTGTCATGTGTGTGCTGAGCATCAAATATTTCCTGCTCTGTGCTTCTAGGTCCACAGCACCTCTTGTAGATGAGGGTGGCAGTGACCCTAGTTCTGGACCATCCCCTTTGAGCAGAAGTAACTCCAGAGAGCAGAATCCCTGCTGATGGCTTCATGCGTACAGGGTGACCTGAAGGAAATGAATCTTTGCTGTGGCTTCAATATAGACATTTAGGGGATGTGACCACCGAACCCCTCTGTGTTCACATAGCTGCTCATGGCATCGGTGTCCTGGTCTTGACCCTTGAAGATGCCAGAACTTAAAGACCTGGAATGACTTATCCTAGGTCAGGAAACCATGGTGGTAGAGACACAAGTGGAACTCTCACTTTCTGATGGAACCTTTACATAATTACATGATGTCTTCTGTTACAAGGAGCTGTGATTAGGGAAGCTTTAGACACTGAGAAGGATCTTCCTTATACACTTCAACACACTTGCCCTTCTTGATCTTCCCTTCCCATGGAGCCAGACAAATTCTTAAACAGACATTGAACCAAAATACAAGTACTCCTGGCAGTAGAAACACACTGGCTTAACTTCCAACAAGGTGGTGGTCATCCAATCCCTCTTGGGGGAAAGCAGCATCTCAACCATCCCCCCATCCATCCATCCATCTACCCATCATATCATCTATCTATCTACCTACCCACCTACCTACCTACCAGGGAGGTGAGGAGGGACCCATACAATTTGGATGGAGGCAAAGGCACCATGGCAATAAGGCTAGTAGTAGGACAGAGTGAGGATAGGGGAAGGAGAGAAATAACATAGAGCTAAAAGATCCTATCAATGCTGGTAGAATTTAATCTTGGGCAATGTTTTGCAGGAAAATATAGATGCTCTGGGTGGAAGCAATTTGGCCCTGCGTCTGACAAAGCCATGTTCTACTTGCCTTTGGGAGAAAGGATTGTGTCGGATGTGTAGACGATTCATTCCAGGCTGCAGTTCCAGGCGGAAGGCACTTGAGGGTGAGCAAGGACAGTAAATGCATATTGTGGACTGCGTTGGGGAGTCCTCTCCTGTGTCTCCATGCTGGTGATCCTACAGAGCGAGGAATTTTCCTTGATGGATCGGGTGCATGAAAATGGAAGGGATATCTCAACAATGGCTAGGGGGATGAAAAACGTGCCTACATCCACATAGAGAACACTGTTAATAATAGATGATAGGTAGGTAGGTGGGTAGGTATATAGACAGAAAGATGATAGATATTGATAGATTTAGTGATAGGTGTTGTTAGGTAAATAGATACATAGCTAGATGGGTAGATGGATAGATTGATAGATATTGATACATACTAGTGGTAGATGTTGATAGGTAAATAGATACATATATACATACATACATAGGTGAATAGATAGATTTGATAGATGACAGATAGCTAGATAGTTGAATATAAATATATCGATCTCTAGCTAGCTAGCTACTTAGCTACCTATCTATCTATCATCCGTCCATCTATCTTTCTCTTTGGTCTCTGTCCTTATATGTGGAATAGAGGTCTATTCAGAGCATTATGACAGGTCAGTTGGCACATAGAAAAGGGGAAAAGCTACCTTCACCATGGAGAAATCTGACAAACACACCTGCACCAGGTGACAAAGGTCAACATCCACAGGGATAAGTCAGGTTGAGAGCAGGCACCCTGGACACAACGTGATGAGAAGTGCACTCCACCCCTGTGGTCTTCCTCCCAAGAACCCATAACCCTAGTTGAATCATGACCAAAGCATCAAGACAAATCTCAGTTGAGGAATATTCTACAAAATACCTGCCCAGAGTCCTCTGCAAAACTGTCAAGGTCATCAAAAACAAAGGAAGTCTTGGGCTTCCCTGGTGGCGCAGTGGTTGAGAGTCCGCCTGCCGATGCAGGGGACACGGGTTCGTGCCCTGGTCCGGGAAGATCCCACGTGCCGCGGAGCGGCTGGGCCCGTGAGCCATGGCCGCTGAGCCTGCGCGTCCGGAGCCTGTGCTCCGCAACAGGAGGGGCCACGACAGTGAGAGGCCCGCATACCGCAAAAAATAAACAAACAAATAAAAAACAAAGGAAGTCTTGGGCTTCCCTGGTGGCGCAGTGGTTGAGAGTCCGCCTGCCGATGCAGGGGACATGGGTTCGTGCCCTGGTCCGGGAAGATCCCACGTGCCGCGGAGCGGCTGGGCCCGTGAGCCATGGCCGCTGAGCCTGCGCGTCCGGAGCCTGTGCTCCGCCACGGGAGGGGCCACGACAGTGAGAGGCCCGCGTACCGCAAAAAACAAACAAACAAATAAAAAACAAAGGAAGTCTGAGAAAATGTCACAGCCCAGAGAAGCCTGAAGAGATAGAAACACTCAATGTCATGTGCGAACCTGCATGAGCTCCTAAGACAAAAAAAGCTCATTAGGGAAAAACAGAGGAGATCCAAATAAAGTATGGAGTCTAGCTAATAACAATATAGGTTCATCAACTGTGATAAATGTACCATCTTCATGCAACACCTTAATACAGAAAACTGGGTATGGGGTATATAACTACTCTCTGTACAAGACAGTACAATTTTTCTGTAAATCTGCAACTGTTCTAAAAAGTTTATGTTTATTTAAATGCACCCAGGTGCATTTAAAGGTGCTAAAACAACCCAGAAGCTGTACCCCTGCACCGTTAGTCAACTAGAGACAGAGGGAATCCACTTGAGTTAACCTTTGCCCTTCCAGAGATCCACGTACATTTCAGAGAGTCCCTCGGCAGACTTGCCCTGGCTCTGCACCCCTTTCATTCTTTATCTCTTCATCACCACACCACTTCCAGAGAAAATGGATTTCTCCACCCTGACGATTCCCATCAACATCAAAAAACAAATCTGCAACAACTTGCCTCGTGTACCTTGTCGAAAAGACGAAAGTGATTTTGAAAGCTGAGTTGGGCATCATTGCAGAGTGATTTAAAGATACTGTAGAGGACTTCCCTGGTGGTGCAATTGTCAAGAATCCTGCCTGCCAATGCAGGGGACACGGGTTCGAGCCCTGGTCCGGGGAGATCCCACATGGCGCGGAGCAACTAAGCCCATGCACCACAACTACTGAGCCTGTGAGCCACAACTGCTGAAGCCCGCGCCTAGAGCCCGTGCTCCGCAACAAGAGAAGTCACCGCAATGAGAAGCCCGCGCACCGCAACGAAGAGTAGCCCCCGCTCGCCACAACTAGAGAAAGCCCATGCACAGCAACGAAGACCCAACGCAGCCAAAAATAAATAAATTTATATAAAAAAGATACTGCTGATATTGTTTATACGTGTTTCATGTACAAATGAACCCAAAATATATTTCCGACGTTTCCCATATAGAGATTTTAAGCCCAAAGTGGGAGAAAAAAATAGATCATCCTTCTTCAACCGTTTTAATCATCTATTTCCCAAACCTTTCTCTTTATAACCAGTTTTGACAGGCTACCTGATCTCATACTTTGGAAAACTTGTCTCCGTAAAATATTTTAAACTCTAATTGCACACAACTTTCTTTTCACAAGTCCACCACTGGTATAAAAGTGCAGATAAGATTAATTTAGAAAGAAGTCTTATTTTTTTAACTCATCATATATGAGTGATTTTATAAAATATTATGGGGACGTTCTACCACAAGATCATTTCTTTCACTTAGCAACTGGCTAAAAATAACTGAAAATGAAACTAATGTCTACATCTGCCATTTTGAAACTTCTGTCCAAAAGATCCGTAGTTGAAACACAAGAGTTGGCAATTTAAAAGATAACATAGCCATTTATATTAAAAGCTCATTTCCAGCCCCAAGGTCTGCAGTCAGAGAACCGAGGACTAGGGCAGAATATGTGTAAATGTTCAATCATAAAAAACAACATTAACTGGAGTAAGAAGTGTACATTTTTTACAAGTCTCCTACAGTTTGCAAATACTTTTCACGTATGCAATCCTTTCCAGGGTCCTGAGATACATGTACTATTATACAGTTTGACACTCGACCAAATCTTCCAACAGTTAAATGGCTGTAAGTGCAAAGCTGTAAATCCAATCCCATCTTACAATTCTAAATGCACGGCTGCATTTATTCTAATTAAGGGTCAGGCTAAATGGGAGATGTGCTTATATAAAGCTGAACATGAAGAGCCAGCTCTAGAATTCAGCCCTAAAAATTAAGAGCCCAGGCTCTGTAAAAAAAGATTCAGAATTCCACTGATATTCCTTTACTATTTGATCGATCCCAGCGTGACACTTGCCAGAGGAGGTGATCCCACCGGCTTTCTTTTAAACAATGGAAGTGTAATTTACACTCCATCCAACTCACTTGTGTGGAGCAAAAGAGTTACTGAGTTTTAGCAAATTTACCAAGTTGTACAGCCATCGCCATAAAACAAATTTTAGAACATTTCCATCACTGCCCCCAAATTCCCATGTATTCGTTTATAGTTATCCCTGTTCCTAAGCGCCCCACACCCAGTTTCTGGCAATCTGCTCCCTGTCTCTACAGAGTTGCTTTTTCTGGACGTTTCATAGAAGTGAAATCTACAACGTGTGGTCTTTTGTGACTGGCTTCTTTCACTTGGCATTGTGTTTTCATGATTAGTACTCTATGGCGTAGATTGTCTAAGACGTAGTACTCCATCCCTTTTTTTCCCTCTCTCTCCTTTTGTAAAGAGACTTTTTGAAGAGTCACTTTAGGTTCACAGCAAAACTGAAAGGAAGGTACAGAGATTTCCCATAGACCTCCTCGGTGCGCACACACACAGCCTCTCGCATTAGCAACGTCCCCCTCCAGACGGGGCACTTGTTACAACGGATGAACCTACACTGACACGTCATCTTCCCCCAAAGCCCATAGGTTTCTTTAGGGTTCACTCTTGGTCTTGTACGTTCTCTGGGTTTGGACAAACTTATGATGACATGTATCCAGCATCACAGCATCATACAGAGTAGCTTCACTGCCCTAAAAGTCCTCTGTGGTGCCCCATCCATCCTTCACACCTGCCCCTCCTAAACCCCTGGTACCCCCACTCATCCTCTGACGGTCTCCCTAGTTTTGCCTTTCCCAGAATGTCCTAGAGCTGGAATCACACCGTCTGTAGCCTTTGCAGGCTGGCCTCTTGCACCAAGTCACACTCATTTCAGTTCCTCTGTGTCTTTTCATGGCTCGATAGCTCATTTCTTTTTAGCCTTGATTCACATTCCATGGCCTGGATGGACCACAGTTCCTTGTATGTATCCATCCAGTTCCAGTTCCAGTTATGTATCCATCACCTCCTGAAGAACATCTCAGTTGCTTCCAAGCCATTTCGCACTCTTGCTGCGTAAACTTCCATTGCATTTACGTACCACCTTTTTCATGCCCGTTCCCCAAACTCCGGCCCTAGTGTTTGCTGCTAACCGTGCACAGCCATAACCTCTCCAGCAGGTTGGGGGCCACGCCCCCAAGGAGGACTTGATTCTCTGCAATCCTCTCTCTGCATGTCGGGAACCGCATTTAATCTTGCCGCTTTTTGACCCCAGCAGCAAGCATCCTTCCGCCCTCTGGCTTGGGACAGGAGGAAACAGCTTGCAGCCGAAGGAGTGCAGCAGACCTGATGCCATGGAAACCCTGGGGATTCTTGGTTTCTTCCTCATTCCTTCCTTAAGTGCATCTGGCAAGGCACATCGAAGTCCCCCACCTCTGCCGAGAGAAGCACTTTTGAAATCCTCCGTCGCCTCCCACTGTATGTGAGCTCACGGGCGTTGCCGCTCTCCGTGGATTCACCTCTGCGGTTTTGCTTCTCTTCAAGTCCTCAAAGCAGTTGTCGTTGTGCTGTGGATGGGATCGGCTCGCTCCACCCTGTAGGTGGCCCGTCCCAACGTGTGGAATTTGAGGGCCGCTGGACAGGAAAGCCGCGTTGTAAACAAACCGAATGTTAGTGAATTTCAGGGCAAACATATCAAAAGTCTTCAGAGCTGGTGATGTTGCAATCAGGCAAGTTCACAGAGAGGACATTCAGAACAGACCATGCGGAGACTGCAGGAGGAAAACGTCTGTTTCCATAGGCAGCAGGGATGGCTACTTAATTCTCCACCAGGAAAAGAGTGAGAGAAACTCCTTCCTGTCTCTCCTCTCCTCCCTGAGGGAGAGGACGTGGCCTGTTCCCTTGGCGAAGCCAGGGTTCAGACCACGCACATCCTTTCTGAAGTGTCTCCAAAAACAGGCCTGCATGTTCCTGTTCTGCGTTCATCCCGAAAGCAGCGGGTGCTTCCCTTAGACTCTGTGTATCTTTTTCTAACTAAAGTGATGAAAATATGCTCTCTGGCATGATTTCTTTTGCCCACGATTGTGATTCCAGATGACAGATCTCACTCTTGATGTCTCTCCTGTCTTTTCATGTCTCACCTAGATCAACTCTGGGGGACATTCATGGCAGGAGAAAGGATGCCAAGATGCATGTCCAGACCAACGTATGGATTTAAGAATGGAGAGGACAGAAAACTTTCCATTATCCATGTCACAAAGGTTGGGAGAAAGTGTAACAGGGAAGAACCAATCTGACTTCATGTTGGATCTGTTTTTTTTTTTTTTTACTTTAACCTTTGCATTCTACTGTTTTTGCTATAAGTTAATCACTAAAGGGATGTTGCCTACAGCTTAACATATACATAATAGCCAGTCTCTGGGAACCCTGTCTCCCCTGCCTGAGGGTTAAGCTAAAATACCTTTGTTCAGCTCACAGGAAACATACCAACCAGACCCACCCGTGAATGACTGCAGGAGAGAAGAAATTAACATCCTCCCAGGAGTCTGGCTAGAACCAGGAAATATTTGCAATAAGTTATGGCTTTTTTTTTTTTTTTTTGAAATTTACCTCTTCACCTCCTGCTCTTTGTTCTATAAAAAGAAGCCAGCATTCAAACCAGGGCAAGATGGTTCTTTGGGACACTAGTCCACCATCTCCTAGGTCTGCTGGGACTTCCCTGGTGGTCCAGTGGTCAGGACTCCACACTTCCGCTGCTGGGGGCCCGGGTTTGATCCCTGGTTGGGGAACTAGGCTCCCACAAGCCATGCGGTATGGCCAAAATGAATAAATAAATAAATAAGCTCACTATTCCTTGCCCTAACAACTCTCCTCTCAATTTACTGGTCTGTTGTGCGGCAACGGTATGGGCTTGGTCTCGGTAACAAAAGGTCTGAACAAAATTGAACACGGTCTCACTAAAACAGCCAAGTGGAAGTCGAACAGATAGATGCATGTCATCCACTGGTCGTTACAATGGATGGGCATTGTACTTGGACATCGTCAAGTTCAGCAGATATTTTTAGATATTTGCCATCTGGTTTTAATAATATCTGCTGTTTCTGCCTGGTGGTTCTACTAGGTTGAACAGTATTCCCCCCAAAGATGGTGACCCTAGGTTTAACAGCGTTCCCCCCAAATTCACATCTGCCCAACGTCTAAATGTGATCTGATTTGAAACGTACAAGTGTAATGAGTTAAAATGAGGGCATCCTGGAATAGGATGGATCCTTAATCCACGTGACCAGAGTCCTCATAAGAAGAGACGAGACAGGGAGCAGACATGCGACAATCGGGGCAGAGATTAGGGTGATGCATCTCCAAACCAAGGTGCTCCAAAGATTGCCGGGAGCCGTCAGAACCTGGAAGAAGCAAGAAAAGGTTCTCCCCTACAGCCTCCGGAGAGAGCGTGGCCCTGAAGTACCTCGACTTCGGACTTCTGATCTAAGAGAGAACAAATTTCTCTTGCTTTAAGCTACTCAGCTTGTGATCATTTTTTACAGCAATACGAGGAAACGGGCGTGGTTGTTTGGTCCAGGTGTTAATGGAAACTTCTAAAAAAATGTTGAGGAGTCTAGCTGATTTACAATGTTGTGTTAGTTTCAGGTGTATAGCAAAGTGAATCAGTTACACATATATCCACTGTTTTTTAGATTCTTTTCCACATGGGTCATTGCAGAGTACTGAGTAGAGTTCCCTGTGCTCTACAGCAGGTCCTTATTAGCTATCTATTTTATATATACTAGTGTGTATGTGTCAATCCTAATCTCCCAACTTATCCCTCCCCCCACCATCCCCTGGTAGCCATAAGTTTGTTTTCTACATCTGTGACTCTACTTCTGTTCTGTAAATAAGTTCATTTGTACCCTTTTCTTTTAGATTCCACATATATGCGATATCATATGATATTTGTCTTTTAATGGAAACATTTTAAACAACAGATAATACGTATATCTTCAATGGCCTGAAGATATGAAAAAGACAGCCAAATTACAGCTTCAAAGGAAAGTTACTTACTGCATACGGTGTGCTTCTTGTCGTATAAGATTCTCTCACATTGTGGGATATGGCAGAAGCTTGGGACATGAGGTCCCAGGATGTTGAACCCAATGGAAGCAAAAGGGTGACTGACGAGCTCTGCAGCCCGTGGGTGGTGGGAACCCCGAGCCCTGTCCTTGGCACCTCGGTAAAGGTTCTTCCTGGGAATTAGTGTCTCCCATGAAAACGTAATTTGCTGGCTGAGATAGGATGAAGCTGGGCTGTAGTTACCCTAAGTAGCCCCTGCAACACCATCAGACTTTTCCAAATTTAATATCCATTGTTCAAAGCTTGGGGTTCTCTAAGGTAGCGTTTGTCAACGTCTGAACTCCTAACATGTGGGACGAGGTAACTCTTTGCTGTGCGTCCTGTTCAATAATGAGGTGTTGGACAGCATCCCTGACCTCCACCCACCAGATGCCAGGAGTACCCCCTCCCCCTCCAGCTGTGAAACCAAAAATGTTCCCAGGCACTGCCCACTGTCCCCTGAGGAGGGTAGTGTTGGGGATCAGGACAGGCCACCCCAAAATAGGACTCAATGGCGTATTGATTATTTTGAATTCAAGTTGCTTAAGAAATGGCCAATGTACGAGGGACGCTCTGAACTTCCTCTTTGTCTCTATGAAGCGGGAAATACATCTCCCCTGTGAAAGGTGACCACCTTCCATCTGGAGATAGAAGGACATCCTTATTCCCAGAGATAGGGAATTGGGGCTGAGAAGCCTGTATCAACAGACTTGGCGACTTTATTAATTGAACACGCCAAGCCCAAACTCTGCTTAGATTCTTCCTTAATGAGGCATCCAATCTAAGCTTGTCTTTTCAATTCCTCACCAGTTTCTTGTTTCTTTGTCTAAATAGTGTAAAAGCCGCCTGCTGTGGCCACTTCTTAAGTCTCATTTCTATGAGAGCTCCAAGAACACGAATTAAAATGTGTTTCTTTTTCTTCTGTTCATCCGTCTTGTGTCAATTTTACTCTTAGCCCAACCACAGACCTCAAAAGGGGGAGGGGGGAAACTTCCCAGTTTCTCTCCCCCCAGTTGAGGACCTCTGCTCCGGAGAAGGTGGAACACAGGAATGGGGTGAAACACAAGAAGGCCAAGGACATTTCCTCAATTTCTCACACGTTAACTGAAATTCAAGAAATATTAAAAATTCAAACCTTGGGCAAGATGATGTGCGTATTAGTTTTCCAGGGCTGCTGTAGCAAAGTGCTATAACCTGGGTGACTTCGACACAGAAATGTATTCTCTCGAAGGTCTGGAGTCCAGGAGTCCTAAATCAAGGCATCTGCAGGGTTGGTTCTTTCAGGAGGCCCTGCGGGAGAATCCGTTCTACGCCTCTCTCCCAGCTTCTGGTGGTTTCCTGGTGATCTCTGACAATCCTTGGCTTGTGGACGCATCACCCCACTCTCTGCCTCCGTCTTCATATGGCTGTCTCCTGTACACGTCTCTGTGTCCAAATGTCTCCTTTATATGAGGACATGAGCCATAGTGGATTAGCGTCCACCATAATAACCTCATTTTACCCTGATTAAGTCTGCAAAGACCATACTTCCAAATGCAGTCCCATTCTGAAGTACTAGTCCTTAAGACTCCAGCGAATGAATTTTGGAGAGACAAAATTCAACCCATAAAAAGAGGTTACCTGTAAAGCATATTGGGAATTATGCCAAATGATGGAATTATTTTTATATATTTATATAATCTCACAATATTCCATCTCTAGCTAGGCAGTGATTTCTTTCTGTGTGAGTTGTGCTCCAGTGAACATGAGGAATCTGGTATTTCCATCTCTGGCTGGGGAAGGAACTCCAGGCCGGCTCTGTGATCTCATAGGACAGTTTTCAACACGTATGAACATATCAGAGCCGGCAGTTCCAGCAACATTTCTCCTGGGGCAGCCATAAGGCTTTGCATATACTCCATCCTTTTCATGCAAAGGGCATTCGTGAAAAGAAGATCAGAGACAGAGGGCAGAATGACGAGACTCCTCATTCAGAAACAAAGATTGGGACTTTCTAGAAATGGATTTTTTTTGGAAAGAAATAATAATTTCAAACAAAACGATAATTCTAAGCTAAACTTTCTATAGACACGGCTCTTTGCTTAAAGAAAACATTCTATACAAAGAAAGAAAAGGAATCTAATGTCTTCAACCAAGTTCAGTCCTAATCAGCGATTTAGAGGAGAACGTCCCACCTCAATCTGGCTAAAGAGACTGAATCACGAGCAGCGGGGATGGGATGGTCAGAGGGGTAAAAGCATCTACGTGGGCGGATTTCAGGAGAGGCTCAGATGGGCCCCTGGCCCTTTGCCATTCCACCTTCACAACCACCCAAGACAATCAAATTTCCCAGATTAGAGGCAAGCACACCTGTAAGCACGAGACATTGATTCAGGAGCCACCAGGGTTATTAGTGAGAACGTGTTTGCAACATTGCTTTGATCCTTGATCCGGCACCTGAAGACACAGATCAATGGGACATGTACAGACTGACCTGAGGAAGAAAGGGAAGCATGTGTAGAACATGCAAGACTGTGTAGGCAGCCCAGGCAGACTGAGCATCTCAGGTGGGCAGGGGGATGCCAGAAGCTTCTCTTTTGGGGGAGGGCAGAGTGATTGCAGGGGAAGGAACTACAGGAGTCCCCCGGACAAGCTCAGTCTTCTCTCTACTCAGCGGTTTGGCCAAGCGTGCACTTGCCAGGAAGTGTTGAGCCTGTTAGCTAGTCAAGCATTCTTGGACGAGAGGGTGAAACGGAAAGTCCCACATTTCAAACCCCTGTTGTAATAAAACTCGGAATAAGATTATCACCAGCCACCGTCTCAGTCATGGACTATTTCTTCTGACTGAGGTGAGCGCAGTGATCACGGATCATTATCTTGGTCACAGACTGTTTTTCCTAGACAGAGGTGATCACCACCCATTATCTCTGCGATCGATTATTCTCCCTGGGATCGTAAGATCACCCCTCAATATCCAGGTCACAGCTTTCCTCCGAATTCGTAATGTTAAGTTCATCCCTGATTTTAGAGGTACAGTTGTAAGAAAATGACCCAGTAAGTACACAACATTATTTTTGTGTAGGAAAATCTTCCACAAATTTTCAAGTACGTGGTTGCCATCATTTAGAATCAGACGGAGCGTTCGTGAGTTTTTTTGAAGATGGCTCTGTGGGCAGGATACATGGATACTTGGAAATAAAGAATTGCAAGAAGGAAGATATCAGAACAGAAAGAGACAGAGATCTTCGCCTTAAGGAGACAGAGAACAGAACCAAACTTGAACGTAGGTATTAGCATATCCAGAAAGAGACAGTGTGTCATCCAAGGAGTGTGGTGAAATAAAACAAAGGAAAAATAAATCCGTAGAGACCAGGTTGACAGATCACGCGTTACCCTGCCTGCAGGAGAGAACACCGCCCGTCTGAGGTCAAGTCCACACTTCCAAGGAGGTGCACCCCTTTTAAAAATAGAGATGGGGCTTCCCTGGTGGCACAGTGGCTGGGAATCCTCCTGCCAATTCAGGGGACACGGGTTCAAGCCCTGGTCTGGGAGGATCCCACAGGCCGTGGAGCAACTGAGCCCGTGCGCCGCAACTACTGAGCCTGTGCTCGAGAGCCCGTGAGCCACGACTACTGAGCCCACGTGCCACAACTACTGAAGCCCGCGCGCCTAGAGCCTGTGCTCCGCAACAGGAGAAGCCACGGCGATGAGAAGCCCGCGCACCGCAACGAAGAGCAGCCCCCGCTCGCCGCAACTAGAGAAAGCCCGCGTGCAGCAACAAAGACCCAACGCAGCCAAAAATAAATAAATAATAAAAATAGAGATGAACTCTGTAATCCTGTTGCATCTCAAGTCAGAAAAGATTCGCTTCACTTCCATCATGTGCCTTTGTGAGCACAAAATGATCAGCCTGAATATCCTTCAGCTTCCCATGTCCGTCTCCCAGTTGGAGAAAATGGGCGGATCAGGCTGATACCTGACAGTGACCGTGAACACATGTACTGAATTGATTTTACAAATTAATGGAAATACACGTATACAGTAGCCCTCTGTCTGGCGTTCTGTTTTTTGCCTGCAAGTCAATGGGTTCAGCTGGAGACAATGGCATGGACTCCAGCACACGCTCTAACCACATGACGTTTCTGGACGAGGCTCACCCACCCATAACTAACCCATCACACCACCGCTCCACGTCTCTGTCCAGCACTGGCCGGAAGCCTTGTCTCAAACGCCTGCATCCACCGATCAAGGCAGTGTGGATCGGTGACCTACTAGAGCCTGCCCGGTTCAGCAGCGTTTGCGTGTGGTGCAAGTCAGCTCACGTCATTGAGAAGGTATGGAC
>NW_020174373.1:720100-725649 GCF_003031525.2 Neophocaena asiaeorientalis asiaeorientalis | reverse complement strand
CTTTTGGTTGGCTTTTTTTTTTTTTTTTTTTAAGTTTTTTTGGCTGTGTGCCGGGTCTTAGTTGCGGCATGTGGGATCTAGTTCCCTGACCAGGGGTGCGACCCAGGCCCTCTGCATTGGAAGCGCGGAGTCTTACCCACTGGACCACCAGGGAAGTCCCCTTTGATCAACATTCTGTATAAAACGCACTGTGGTTAGGAACAGATCCCAATTTTAACTCCATGAAAAATTATTCCCTAAAATGAGGATAGATAAAAAAAGAAAGGAAAATCAGAACAATAACAGAGTCCTTGGCAGGCATAGGAAATAATCATACTTATAGTTTCAAATCTTCTCTCTGTAAATACTTTGAAATGGAGCAATGCATACTGTCACATTTCAAGGAAATCAGTAAGTCAGGCTACAGGGTAACTGAGGCCAAGATAAAGTCAGAAGAGCAAAACGAAACGAAACAAAACAAAAACCAATTCCTAAAATACGGAACGTATTACCATGTTTCTCATTCCTTTTCTTCTTTAGTCATAGAGATCAGTACACACACAGGTCAAACCCGCGACCGAGCCATAATTCTGCCTTATTTATTTATTTATTGCCAGAAGGCTCGATTCTGGGGCTGAGAACTCGTAAGCAACAAACGTTTAAAATTCCTAGCACTTAACACATCAATCATTGCCGATCATTTACAACGTAGTATTTTACCCTTCTGTCTGTGGTTCGGAAGAGTCCCTTGATTTCCCAAACTGGATTTTATCCTTCTCTTAGTGGGAGCCACTTTGTTGGATACACAATTAGCATTCAAGGCCACTTCTTTTTCCTCTCTTTTTAAATTTAAGCCTGTTTCTATCAATACCTGGATGTTCTTTTTTTTTAATGTATTTTATTGAGGTATAGTTAATTTATGACGTTATGTTAAATTCTGCTGTACAGCAAGGTGATTCAGTTATACATATATGTGCATTCTTTTTCATATTCTTTTTCATTCTGGCTTATTAGAGAATATAGTTCCCTGTGCTATACAGTAGGACCTTATTGTTTATCCATTTTATATATAATAGTGTATATCTCCTAACCCCAATCTCCCCATCCATTCCTGCCCTGCCCCACCCCTTGGCAACCACAAGTTTGTTCTCTATGTCTGTGAGTCTGTTTCTGTTTTGTAAGTTCATGTGTGTCATATTTTAGATTCCACATATAAGTGATATCATATGGTATTTGTTTTTCTCTGTCTGACTTACTTCACTTAGTATGACAATCTCTAGGTCCATCCATGTTGCTGCAAATGGCATTATTTCATTCTCTCTTATGGCTGAGAAATATTCCATTGTATATATGGACCACATCTTCTTTATCCATTCATCTGTCGACGTACAGTTATCTACCTGGATATTCTTATTACACGATGTTTACATTTTTTAACATGCTCTGTCCTTTCTTACTAAAGAGTCGTAGGTAGTAAGTAATCAAAACCTGGGTGAAGACACTATACTTCTTACTCTGTCCTAAAATCTGGTGGCAAATGAGTCATTCAACATTTCTCTGCAGTGAATCATCCATTCTGATCTTTGAGGGGGAAGTCACCTTGAATAACCCATAGAAGTCCAATATCTCATTCCCCAAATTTTATTGGAAACAAAACATAGAAAGGAGGGAACTCATTCTACATTACAAAAAAAAAAGAGTGATTTGGGGAAATTATCTTGCTTTTTGTCTTGTAGGACTCAGAGAATTTCATAAGGAACAGTCAAGATGATACAGGCACACCTTTTTGTTATGGAGCTAAGGAAGCTGAACTCCAAAGAATCAAGTGGTCCATCCTGCATCGCACAACAAAGGATGTGCACCAAAATGTAGATAATTATGTTAAAGCTCAGTCTACCCTCCACCCTATTTCTCTGTAGCTGGAGTCTGACACCATCGATCCGTAAGAAGACAGAGACTGTGTAGGGCTTCATCAGTTACATCTTATTCTTTAATTCCTTCATGGATAACTTTCAAAGTCCCGTCCCCCCCCCCCACCCCGCCCCGTGTGAATTTACTGGTTTTATTTATCTCTCCCTCCCCATCCTCCTTCTCCAATTTCCTTGGAGCAGAATAATACATTCATCAGCAGGGAGACAAGTGAGGGAATCGGACCCCCTCACTTCTGCCTCATTTGCCTCACGCATTTTCTCCCCTTGCTTCCCTTTGGAGGCATGAACCTGAATTCTTTCCACGCATCCGCCGGCATCTGCCTCCTGGGGCGTGAGACATTCCGAACGGATGAAGACAGGAGCTGCAGGACCACAGAGAACATCAGCCCTCTCCCAGCACGTCTGAGTTTATTCTCAATCAATGTATGAAACAGAGCTCTTCTCAAACAGAGGGAGGGGACGAGCAGTGTTGAGTAACCGTGCGGGGCAGCTGGTGAAATGTCTGGAAAAGAAATCACAGGCTGAAGTTAGAAGCGTGTTTGACTCCTTATGCAAAGGAAAGTTGAAAAGGACTAAAAACTAATCATGCAACAATGAAGCTATTCAAGGAAAAGGAAGGAAGGAAGGCAGGCGGGGGTGGGGGTAGGGTGGGGAAGGAAGGAAAGAAACTCATCCAGCGAGTAGAGCTTCAAGCATAATAAAATAAATATTAAGAGTTGTCCAAAGGAAAACTGAAACTCACAGCCCCTGGCTTCAATAACTCACATGTCAATCATTTTAATAGAAGACATTATTAGCTCTACAGTATAATCCATTTAAATTAGCATAAGAAAAGAATACAGTTTTTATGAATTATGTATTCCACATGGCCCAGCAATACCAAACACACACACACACACACACACACACACACACACACACACACACACACACTGTTATATAGCAGGCAAACAGGACCACGAAAATAAAATCAAATTTAAAAGTAACACCCAACAAAATACGCAAATACACTCACATTCGAACACACAGGGACTCTGGGTCAACACACATGACACCAGAAACACGTTTGCACGTGTTCTTTTCAGGTAAAAACACTGCATAGCAACAAAGCTCCCTTGGGGAAAAGTGAATGAAGGAATTTGGGACATGCCACCCCAATATGTGTTGCATTGGTATATTGATTATTTCGAACGGGAGGCGCTAGAAAAATCAGCATATGCAGAAAGATGTTCTTTTGAATGTGTGTGCCTATTTCCCCAGAAGGAACTCAACTGCCATCAGTCCTCCCAGGGTGGGGGGAGGTAGGGGCTCCATCAACCAAGAAGATTGACTCTCGTCTCAAGAGCAGCCCCACACCCAGACATTGTCACAAATGGTCACACCTGCCACGTGTTTTCTAAGGACCCAGCATCTTTCCTAAAAACCATCCACTGTCCCCTGAAAGGCCCATACCCCCTCCACTCCCCCTATAAAGACAGTATATAACCTCTCAAATCTCACTACAGTTTATATTTTCTGGTATTCTGTAGTTTTTCTTTTGGAGATGCCCCCATGCATCTCAGGGAAAAAACTTTTTAATTATTTTTGTTAAACATTAATAAATTCCTATTAAAAATTAATACACGGGTATACCTTTTCTCTTGTTAAGCTGCTTCTTGTCAGTTTATTTCAGAGAACCGGACTTTCCTCCATGATGCGAACAAATTTAAATATTACCTGCGCCCAGAAAGGGAAACAAAGATCGGCCCGGATTCCAGCAGCCCTCACCAAGGAAACCGCGTTCGCGGTGCCGAGGGCAAGAGAGCTTGGCCTGGTAACGGGGCCTCCATCCAAAGGGCCTCCCTCCACGGGGCCCGAGAGGTGTCTGGCTTCTTTCACTCAGCATTACGCCTGGAAAATCCGTCTGTGCCGTTGCACGGAGTCCTCCTTTGCTGTTTCTCATCACTGTAGAATATGCACGGCCACACGGTGGTTTCTTTGTTCGTTAGATGGTTGCTGGACTACTGGGTTCCTGCCCATGTGGGGGAGTTGTAAACAGTGCTGCTTTGGAAGGTCTAGTTCATGCTCTTTGGTGAAGATATTTACTCATTTCTTGTAGGTGTACTTGTATGTATTTATATATTTGCATATACGTATATACATGTGTATACGCACACTATGTGCGTATATGAGTGTATATGTGTGTGTAAACGTGTGTATCTATATAGTTTGTGTGTTTATATATGTGTGTGTATATATTTATATGTGTGTAATATATTATGTGTGTATATATGTGCGTGTGTATATTTGTGTGTTCATATATAGTGTGTGCGTTTATACATAAGTGTATATATACTGTGGGTATATATATGTGTATATATATATAGTATGTGTGTGTTTATATATAAGTAAATATATATAGTGTATGTGTATATATATGTGTGTGTATATATACAGTGGGTGTGTATATTTATATGAGTGTGTGTATATACTGTGTGTTTATATATGTGCATGCATGTATATATAATGCATGTTTGTATATGTGTATCGTCTATATATATGTGTGTTTACATATACAATGTGTGTGTATACATAGTGTACGTTTGTATGTGTGCGTGTGTGTATATATAAAATGTGTGCGTATGTGTGTGTGTGTGTGTGTGTGTGTGTTATTGCCGACTTTCTTTCATTCCCCATCTCTAGTAAAAGTATATTCTCTGCTAAGAAACAGGTTCACGCATCTCATTTCTCCCCACGTGCCAGTAACAGGCCTCCTTGCGGGTCCCGCAGGCTGGAGGGTTTCACGGGGGGATTAAGCCCGCTGTTTCCCTTCCTGTTCACCGCGGGGGCTGCCAGTGGAGACCCTGGGGGGCCCGGCTGCAGGAAGAAGCCCAGTCCGCCCGAGGGCTGAACGCTTTCCTACAGCTTCATTTGGACCATTTGGCACTAAGTTAGGAATATTGCTTTAGGGTCAGCTGACTGAAGTTTTTTTATGTAGAGAAATCCTCCCAAACAAGTTTTTACTCTCTAAGAAGCATGGTGCCCCTGACTTGTTTTCTTATTCTCTACTCATGAAAGCAAACGCACTGCGAATTTTCGAGGCAGGTCCAGGCATCTTTCTTCCTTCATATGCATAACAAGAAGGGAACTATTCCTTGAAAAGAGGAACAGAGGGGTTCAGACAGTAAACAGAGGTGCTGACAACAGACAGTAACCTGATAATCTGATTGATTCCCAGCATGGGGGCAGCCTCCAGCTCCGTTATCCCCTCTATAAAACCTCAGTCTTTTCATCTGCAAAATGGGATTCATAATAATGACACCCTCCCGGGGCTGAGTGGCCCACGTGAGCTGAAACTTAACAAGGTTTTAGGAGACTCCGCACACAGCACGAGTTAGGGACTTAACTAGGTGTGCTGATACTAACAGGATTGCTTGTAGAGGGGTTAGCACGATGATGGACACACGGTAACCTCTCGTTATTACGAGGCATTCATTATTTTGTCAAAAAATGTGGAGCGGGCAAGATTTAACTGCACCTGTGTGCATCCATCACCCAACATTCCCCCATCAGGAGGCCTGACATGGAAGGGCACCACAGCCCTGTTTGTCCCTACACGGTGCTTCTTCCTGGGGCTGCAAGAGAGGACAGCTGTAAGGG
>NW_020174373.1:665356-720076 GCF_003031525.2 Neophocaena asiaeorientalis asiaeorientalis | reverse complement strand
TTGGGATATATATATATATATATATATATATATACGCACAAATATATATAGTAAGTTGTCATATGTTATATTGCTTATATAGTTATACATATATATGCATCCTATTGGTTATATATTATATATAGAGAGAGATGCACATCCTTCTATTGGTTTTATATATATATAAAACCATATATATATGTGAGTGTATATATATATATATGTACACACACACAAATATATACCTCCTCCTATTGAATATATATATATATACATCTCATATATATGATATATATGTCACCCATCCTATCGATTAGATATTTATAAATATACATGCATCCTATTGGTTTTGGATAGATAGATTCAAATCTTCCTACTGGTTCTATATATCTCTATATCGATATTGATATCTATTTCTATAGATAGATGGATAGACCCTCCTATTGCTTTTATATATATATATATATATTGGTTTTATTTATATATCACATCCTATTGATTATACATTTATATCTCTATATATACACATTCTATAGTTCATATATCTATACGTACACACATTCTACTGGTTATATATATGTGAGTGTATATATATATATATATATAAAGAGAGAGAGAGATTGATTTATTACAAGGAATCAGGCCACACAATTATGGGGACTGACAAGTCCCAAGATGTGCAGGCAGGGTGAGTTGTCAAACTGGAGACCCAGGAAGAGCTGCTGTTTCAGCTGACTCCAAAGGCAAGACAAAGCTGATGTCCCCGTTCAAAGGCAGTCAGGCAGGAGGAAGTCTCTCTTACTTGGGGGAGAGGCAGCTCTTTGTTCAATTTGGACCTTCAACTGACTAGACGAGGCTCATCTACCCTGGGGACGGCCTCGCGCTTAACTCATGCCACCGATCCAAATGCTAATCTCATCCTGAAACCCCATCAGAGACACACCCGGAATAATACTGACCAGACCTCCGGACAGCTGGTGGCCCTGCCATGGTCACACGTACAAGAAAACCATCGTACGGCCTTGATGCTCTCTTGTTAGCCAAGTGGTAATTGTGCGCCACTACCGACCTTACCTGTCCTCTTCTCCTCCAGTCTACAATCTCAAGGCAGGCTGTGCTGGTTAATTTTATATGACAACATGACCAGAGTATAAAGCCCAGTTGTCTAGTCAATACCTAGTCCAGGTGTTTGTTAAATACCAAATACCAGGTGAAAGTGTCTAGTCAATGGGATTAACATCTACAACCAGTAGACTTTTAATAAAGCGGATGATTCTGGGTAATGTGGGTGAGCCTCGTCTAATCAGGTGAAGACCTTCAACTACTGGTCTTTCCCAAAGAAAAGGCTATTTTTAAAATAAATTTATTTTTGGCTGTGTTGGGTCTTCGTTGCTGCATGCGGGTTTTCTCTAGTTGTGGAGAGCAGGGGCTACTCTTGGCTGCGGTGCACGGGCTTCTCATTGCAGTGGCTTCCCTTTGTTGCAGAGCACAGGCTCTAAGCTTCAGTAGTTGCGGCACGCAGGCTCAGTAGTTGTGGCGCACGGGCTTAATTGCTCTGCAGCATATGGGATGTTCCCGGACCAGGGCTCGAACCTGCGTCCCCTGCATTGGCAGGCAGATTCTTAACCACTCTGCCACGAGGGAAGTCCCCAAAAGGCGATTTCTACCTGAGTTTCCAGCTTGCTGCCCTGCAGAATTCTGACTCAAGGCCGCAACCTCAACGTGTACCTGGGTCTCCAGCCTGCCGGCCTGTTCTACAGATTTCACATCATCACATGAGCCAATCCCTTAAAACACAACTGCGTGTGCAGGTGTATCTGTTGGTTCTGTTTCTCTGGAGAGCCCTGGCGAGCGCAAATGTACACAGAAGCAACTGGGCCATCACCCTACCACCAGTGCATGTGTCCCCTCCAAGGAAGACGTCCGCTCTGCAGAAAAGCAACTCGAGGTGACTTCCAAGGAAGTGCCCGAAAAAGAGTCCACATCATAACTCGGAATCCCAAACTGGGTGCTGGAGTTTCCTATGAGTTTTTTTCACTATTTGACAGTCTCACACCAGGTAAGTGGAGTTGAGCCTCTGACTGCATCTACTGGATTGGGGGTCTGTGTAGGGTTTTATTGACCAAATCCACGTGCACCCATATCTGGAATGGAAAGGTCCTTGGATGACTTTAATGGTGTCATTATGGTCAGGGCTCTGCTACTATGATATATATGGTAGGTTATGTTCAGGGTCCAGTCTTCCAGGTGAAGTGGAGTCTACCGTATATATGAGAGTATGTGCCCAGTCGCCTGTTCTCCAGGTGAAGTGTGGTCTACCGTATATGTAATAGTATATGCCCAGATTTCTGTCCTCCAGGTGGAGTAGAATCCACCACATATGTGATAGTATATGCCCTGGCTCTTGTCCTCCAGGTGACCTGGAGTCTACCATAAATATAATAGTATATGCCCAAGCTCCTGTCCTCCAGGTGGAGTGGACTCTACCGTATACGTAATAGTATATGTCCAGCTCCTGTCCTCCAAGTGACGTGGCGTCTACCATATACATACTTGTATATCCCTTCATTGTTTTCTCTATGTTTCAGCAATCTTATTAAAAGGGGCATAGCCTTCATCTCTACATGTAAAATAAGGTGGCCTTTGGTAATTATCTAGTGAGGTTGACGGGTTAACATCACCAAAGTGCCGATTCAGCCCACCGAGTGTACCTTCTTACTGTTTCTGTATTTGATAACACCCTTGAGATTTTTAACAGTTAAATTATGAGAGCAGTTCTTTCTAATAGAATAAGAACATTTCGCAACCTTTGTTGAATATGGCATTTTCCCCAAATCTTAATTTTATTTTCTTAAGTCATTTATCTTCTTAATTCATTTGTTTTTTTAATTAATTAATTTCTTTTTTTATTTTGGCTGTGTTGGATCTTCGTTTCTGTGCGCGGGCTTTCTCTGGTTGTGGCGAGCGGGGGCCACTCTTCATCGCAGTGTGCGGGCCTCTCACTGTCGCGGCCTCTCTTGTTGTGGAGCACAGGCTCCAGATGCGCAGGCTCAGTAGTTGTGGCTCACGGGCCCAGCCGCTCCGCGGCATGTAGGATCCTCCCAGACCAGGGCTCGAACTCGTGTCCCGTGCATCGGCAGGCCGATTCTCAACCACTGCGCCACCAGGGAAGCCCCCTTCTTAATTCCTTTCTGAAGAACCAATATTTCCCTCCCCACCTACCGCGATACAACGTAAGTGAATGTTTAGAGCGCCAAGTGTTTTCAGCTTTGAAGTTGGCACTGAAGTGTCTTTGATAAATTCCTCTGTCCATGTTTTTCCCCATTTATCCAAAACACACTTCTGAGAAAACCAAACATTACATCATTATGTGTTGGACTTCCTTACTCAGAAATGTTGAACAGTCACGGTTTGCCTGACCTCACGATGTCTGGGCTTTATCGGGTGCCAACAACAAGTAGACAGAGATTTCAAATTCATCCCAACTGATTTTATGAGTTGCAGCCCTTAAGCCTTCGTTACGGCATAGAAAACATGAAATCATAATTTATGCCATCTAATCAAGACCACTTCTCCCTACTTATACCTTTCCAAGGGCCTTGATGTTTCTTGCTCACAAATCCTATATATGGTGTTAAGGAAATCCACCAAAGGTGCAGAAGGAAAATATTAAAATATTTAAAATGACATATATATGCACAGTAGTCCATAGCTTTCTTCTCATTTAATTCCTTATGAGGAAAGTATAGTTACTATGGAAACGTGATTGACACTCAGGATCCCGGGTCGGCATGGCCCACCCCTGGGGCTCTGGTTTTATTCTTCCTCCTTATTCTGAAATATCACTACTATTTTTGGGTCTCAGAAAAGCATTTGACTGACAAGCCTAAGATAAGCCAGTAAGTTATAAATCTCTTTATTCAAACCTGATTGTAATTTGAACTGACATTCTCTTCAATGACCTGTAAAGTTTTGATCATCAATTACACACACACACACACACACACACACACACACACACACACACCCCTGCTAAGTTCCACTGCAGCCCCTCATTCATCACTGTCAGTTTTGTCATTTTATTCTCCCACGAGCTCATTCACATTTTCTTTTCCCCCATTTTCTGGGTCTGATCTCTGCCGAATCGGCTGTATAATTGGCATAGGTTGGCCAGCTGTAAACACATTTACAAACTGGGCGCATTTCTCTTGAATTCTCTCACCTCTGCTACTCTTTCCCCTGACTTTATTCCTTAAAATCCACCCCAGCCTCCCCCAAGTTCACACTGCAGGTCTTTGTTCTGAGAGTAACCTGACACTACTGTTGACCAAAACACCCAGCACTTTGGAGCCTATAGAAGAGTAAAAACACACCCCATCCTGACACATGGTTTTCATCAAAAGCACTGAAATAACTCAAACGAGGTCAGCATTTAAAAAATTAATTAGTGCACTGCCTCTTGGTGAAAAACCAAAGAATCCTCTATTTTGAAGCAAACTGAGGTCATTCTGTTTTCTTTTTTAATTGAACAGATGGTTTGCATTAAGAATGATACTTGCTAAGAAAATTCCGGTCTTTGGGGAGGTTCCCCAAAATGACAGTGCAATCTTCGGGAATGAGTAAAAGGAGTAAGTCCACACAGCGAGGCACCAGGATTATTTTTTTTTTCTCTCCCGCCTAAGAGCAAGTTCACTTAGCTGGAAGCGGAGCTGCGTGATTTGTTTTCCTGGAGAGGATTTTTTTTCTTTCATCCGAAAGAGGAATTTAATAGCTATGTATCATGTAGGGGAGTGAGATTTGCGGCCCCAAAATGCATCTCTTTGGATTGATAATGAGGATAAATGGTGGTTGACAACTCTTAAGAAACAGAAGACTCACGAGGTCTTTCTTTTACCTCCACCCCCAACTTAACTCCCTAGAAAATTTAGATAAACGTCTGTTCCCAGAACAGAGCATCGCCAGACGTGTCTGCAAAGAATACGGACCAGGCACGTAGGGGGATGGAAACTCAGCGGGGCCCAGAGATCACAGTCCTCTGTGCGTCCCCCTGTCTCTGCAGGCCCAGCAAACACTCGCTTACAAACACTTGCTTCTCCGTCTCCATGGGAACAGCCTTCCTCCCCTTTGAGGTCCCAAATCACTATCCCAACAGGCTCTCTGTCTTAACTGAAGATGGTACTTACGGGGAGGGGTTCAGTCATCTTGGTGAGTGACTCAGTTCTCCCGGGTCTCTCCCATGTGCACGTGTGACTAAACGTTGTGTGACTTTCTCCTGTTCGTCTGTCTCATGTCCACTTCATTCTTAGACCAGCCAGAGCAGCCTGGAAGGGTAGAGGGAAATGTCCTCCTCTCGCCTGTACTGTCATGAGGCAGCTGGGGAGACTTCAGACCACAGGCAGCACCTGTGGCTGAAATTCCTGGGCTTACGAGATGTGTTCTGTGTTGCCTCTGGTTCAAGGAGTGTGGCCGTATCCCTGTGCTTCACTGACCCTCTTTCTACTTGGCTGTTCTGTCATTAGCAGCTTGTAAAAATCATATTCTTCTCGCAGAGGTGGCCTTTCCCTGTCAACACTCTCCAGAACCGTCACCATGCATGAGAGAAAAGAAGTTAGGTTATTGAAAAAGATGAGGACTTCCCTGGTGGCACAGTGGTTAAGAATCTGCCTGCCGATGCAGGGGACATGGGTTCGAGCCCTGGCCCGGGAAGATCCCACATGCCGCAGAACAGCTAAGCCCGTGTGTCACAACTGCTGAGGCTCCTTGGGGGGTCAAAAAGGAAGGGGCACCACCCCATAATAGGTGATGCTAAGGCCGTCCCATAGGCCTCTGGGCTGAAATCCATCTTGGAAAAAAGTTGCACACGTGTGTTGAGGAGGGTCCTAGGCAGGGCAGGTGTGGAAAAATAAACCAGATAATTGGCCAAGGTAAACAGAGACCCGGAAGAACTGCCCTGTATACATGACTTAACCGCTTCTTTACTAAAGGGCTTCTCCTGGTTAGGGGGGACGCCCACACCCTTTCTCTCCAGGTGTGCGTCTCTGCCCTGCTTCTATCTTAACTAAGCAAACTGTTTCTCTGTGCGCTCTCCCACTTGTTGTTGTGCTGTGTCCCTAACAATAAACTTTGCACCTGTCTTTACAGTTTTACCCCTGTGAGAAATGCATTTTTAACTGGGGGCAAGAGCCAGGGGGTGTGGTGTCTAGCATTCCTGGTTTTCATCCAGGCTCCCCAGGTTCAACTCCGGGGCAGGGAATCAAGATCTCGCTTCACGCCACCGCTCCCTGCTGCCTCTGCGGGATCACTGCTGTGGTCTTTCCCCCGGGAGTTGCTCAAGATGCTTGGCGTTTGGGTCAGGGGTTTTTGTCTTCCATCCTTGACAGCTGGCCTCAGTCTAACAGAGATGCTTGGGAAGGCTTGAATTTCTGGATGCCATCCGTCTTGGGAAACCTTGGGCTCCTTGTATAAATGCGTCCACACCCTCCCCTGAGCTTCCATGGGGTGGAGGGAGATTTGGGTCAGCTCCACCATGTGCACGGCCCCAAATGGGAAGTATACTTGATTTACAATGTTGTGTTACTTTCAGGTGTACAGCAAAATGATTCAGTTATATGTATACGTATATACATATTCTATTTCAAATTCTTTTCCCTTATAGGTTATCATAAAATACGGAGTAGACTTCCCTGTGCTATATAAAAAGTAGGTATAGCACAGGGAACTCTACTCAGTGTTTTATAATGGAAAAGAATCTGAAGAAGAATATATACGTTTATCTATTTTATTTATAGTAATGTGTACCTGCTAATCCCAGACTCCCAAATTTATCCCTCCCACCTTCTTTTCCCTTTGGTAACCATAAGTTTGTTCTTATGTCTGGGAGTCTGCTTCTGTTTTGTAAATAAGTTCATTTGTGTCATTTGTTTAGAGTCTACATATTAGTGAAATCATATGGTATTCATCTTTCTCTGTCTGACTTACTTCACTTAGTATGTCATCTCTAGGTCCATCGTCTTTTTCATGGCTGAGTAATATTCCATTGTATGCATGTACCACACCTTGTTTATCCATTCATCTGTCGGTGGACACTTAGGTTGCTTCCATGTCTTGGATATTGTAAATAGTGCCGCTATGAACACTGGGGTGCATGTATCTTTTCGAATTAGACTTTTTGTCTTTTCCAGATATATGCCCACGGGTGGGATTGCTGGATCATATGGTAGCTCTATTTTTCGTTTTTGGAGAAAGCTCTATACTGTTTTCCACAGTGGCTGCGGAAATTTACGTTCCATCCACTCTCTAGTTTTAATTTTGATACTTGTATACATTCTGAGTCTACAAGGAGTCCTTTCTGAATGCCTTCCACCCTCTTCCCTCTCCTAAAAGTCTTCAGAGCGCTGGTTCTCAAGAGGGGTGGCATGAGGTCTCCCTGAGGAAGACCTGGAAATCTGGGGGAGCCGCTTGCTGTTTTCAGAATGATTTAGTACCTGACTGTCATCTGTGGGGAGTGTCCTCTAGACGAGGTACAGCAGGTTCATCGCATGATGTGGAACCACCCACCGCTTACTGCACGACGGCTAATAGGTGGCGCGTCACACGCTCGTGTAGAAAAACCTTTCAGAATGATCGGAGGCTAGGACCCCACTCGGGTTTTACACGTGAAGCAAATTCTCATACAAATAGACGACGATGTACTGAGAACACATGTGAGGTTCATGAGTAATAGAAGAGTCAAAGAGGAAAGGTCACATTAAAAATTGTTGACAAGAGAGACAAAGGGTTGCCAATATTTAAAACTCTTGAGGTTACTTAAAGGCAATAAAATATTTTTCCCCCACGTAATCATCCGGGAAACAGATGGACCGTTAACCAGCTTTCGAATAATTCTGCTGGGCATGTGAGAAACCGATGGCGTGATTCAAATGGACGGGATGTGATGGCCAAAAAATCTTAGGAAAAAACTACAAATCGAAGAGTGTTCTTCTCACGGTCAGTGATGAAGTTAAGAGCGTTCTGATGAAGGAGAGATTCTTTTTTTTTTTTTTGCAGTACGCCAGCCTCTCACTGTTGTGGCCTCTCCCCCCGCGGAGCACAGGCTCAGCGGCCATGGCTCACGGGCCCAGCCGCTCCACGGCATGTGGGATCTTCCCGGACCAGGTCACGAACCCGTGTCCCCTGCACTGGCAGGCAGACTCTCAACCACTGCGCCACCAGGGAAACCCAAGGAGAGATTCTTATACATCACGGAACAAGACAGCTCTCTAAATGAAATTGTTTTCAGACATTTTGTTCGCTATGTGGCATCTTTGTATAAATCTTGATTCAATTAAATAGTAAAATTCAAGTAGCTTCGTATGCATCTAACTGTCTAGCATCTGTTTATCTATTATCCATATATCTATTTACCTATCTATCCATCAGTCATCTATCTATCCATCTAGGCATCAATCATCTATTTATTTTCTATCTATCATCAATCTATCAATCTATCTATCTATCTACAGTGTCCAATGAGATCCTTCCTAAGCTGTGAAGACAAGAAATCATTTTTGTTAAAGTTACGGGGATTATCATAGGATTTATCATCATACTTACATTATTTATAAATAATCTTGCTGGTTACTTCTGTCTTTACGAGAGTTAGATGCAGATAGGCTCAAAACAAAAAGAGAAAACTTGACAGAAGTAAACTTCTCTCTTTTGGATGTTTAAAAACATTTTGCATGTCAATCTTTATAGATGATTTGACAACGTCATGTTGATTGGATTCAAAGATCAATTGGATCCTACCACCATACTGGGTAATGAATCCATTTGCAGTGAATACAGAACATTAGCTGTATTTACTTTAGGATGAGCTAACAGCTTGAAAAATAACTTTGAAGCCAAAGCACCATGGAATCAATCTAATCAGAAAGGTTCTGAGACAAGTTGAGACCTCTTTCTCCTCTTTGGAGAGGACCTGCCCTGTTTGCATAGCTCAGCATTTGGCAGTGCGCCACTGATGGAATCTGAGCGCTCAAGAGCAGACCTGTTTTTGTTCTGGGGAAAAACCCAGGGCGGACATCACAGACGCACGTTGACACGTTTATTTTCCGCAAACACCTGAGCGCGAGAGTGTGGGGCCGCAAAGGCAGGGGAAGCGGTTGCTTCCTGCTGACCTCGGCATCCCTGCTTCCACGATCAAGACACGGGAACCTACCTGGATTCTACACGTAGAACCATGCCAGCTTCCAGGATGAAAACAGTCTCTGCTTTCTTTGACATCTCTTCACCATCTGTGCTTTTTCTTGGCCGCCTGTGGCTATTTCCATCTGATGTTCCGTTGGACTGTCCTACACAAATATTTGTCATCTGTGTTTATTTTCCTACCCCTTGATGATATTTGTGTGTCCATCCCTCCAGCTGTTTGTCTCATGTACGCACCATCTTATACAAATGGCTTTTCCCCTTCCTGTGTCTCTTAAACTCAGGTATATTCAGTAGAAGCTAACCCAAGCACGTGGTTACTTTAACATAAGCTTGGTGAAATCACAAGGCCAAGCATTTACGCGGACATACCAATGATAACAGAGCTCATTCACCTTTAATTCTCCTTTATTGTAGGTAGACATTGCATATTCCCTTCTTTATTTGCATGCGGTGAGGTTATAGGGACTTCGGTTGAAGGGCAGGAAGGGACTTGCAAGCTATTAATTATGAGAAGGGGCCCCAGAGAACTGAAGGGAAGGGGATCTGAAGAAGGAGGAAACTCTGGGATTCCCATACAAATTCACACACTCGGGACAGACCCAATGAGTCCCCTGGAGCCCCTCAGAAATTTCTGAATCGCTGTCTTGTTTAATTTAGGCAGGATATGACAAGACCCATAACCTTTTTGTGTTTTATTTGATTGCCCAAAACTGTAAGGTAGGGTAAAATCCACATACAATGCCCAAGAGAGAGGAAAGAATTCTTTCCAATTATGCTACCAAATGAAAATTCAAGACTTCTCCCGTGTGTGCATAGAACCAGGCAGAACGTTTTGCTTGTTAAATTAGGCCCTGCCTCCTTTGATTTTTCTGATAGCTGTGTCTGCACAAGGCATTTGTCCAAAATTATTTGGGTCTTCCCCGCTTGTACGTAGGAAATGCAATCGAGCAGAATGATAAAACATGAATTGTATGCTCAAGTAGCCTTGTTCTTGTTTCCTAAATAAGACCGCTCACCTTAGGACATTTAACTTCTATGAAATCTCAGCTCCGAGGAGATTTTAAGGGGTCTCAGAACACATGATTGGCTAGGGGTAGCGTGAGTGTGAGGTCACTGACCCTAAAAGTCAACAGCAGACTCTGGGGTGTCCTTAAGCAACGATGGAGTGAATGACACAGGGGTTGCAATTCAGAGCCCTCCCTCCCTCAGATCCTGCCTGAACTTGGAATCTCTGAGCTACGCTGATGTTAAGACCTAATTCACGAGGATGTTGGAATAATTAAATGAGGTAATGTCAATAAAATGTCGGACACATGGCGGCGGTTCAAGCATTGCTTTGATCAAAGAAAGAAACGTTTCCTTTCCAAGAAAAGAATTTGGTATATTACTTCAAAAATTGATTATCAGCCATGTAATGTAGGATTCCAACGCTATGACATTCTGGGAGAAGCAAAACTAGGGAGACAGTAAAATTACCAGTGGTTGCCAGGGGTTAAGAAGGGAAGAGGGATGAATAGGTGGACCACAGGGGAATTTTAGGGCAGTGAGAACACTCTGATACTGTAATGTCATTACACATCTGTCCAAACCCATAGAATGTACAACACCAAGAGTGAACCTTAAGGTAAACTATGGCCTCTGGGTGATGATGACGTGTCCATGTAGGTTCATCACTCATAAAGAATGTACCATCTGGTGGGGATGTTGATAGTGGGGGAGATTGTGCATGGGTGCTGGGGTGTAAGGGATGTATGGAAAATCTCTGTATCTTCTGCTCAATTTTTAAAAAACTTTTGGTCACACCGCACGCGGCATGTGGGATCCTAGCTCCCCGACCAGGGCTCGAACCCGCGCGCCCCTGCATTGGAAGATGGAGTCTTAACCACTGGACCTCCAGGGAAGTCCCTTTTCTGCTCAATTTTTCTGTGGACATAAAACTGCTCTAAAAAGTAAAGTCTACTACCAATAATAATAATACAGTTTATTATCTGTGAAAACTTTGACGTATATTGGAAAACGTTGTGTCGTACCCAGTGCCAAGCAAGGTCCGGAACTCAACACCAGTCATTTTGCATATTTGTTGATTCATTTGACAAACTCCACCTAGGTGTTCATTATGGAATACGAACTCTGCGTGCAAGGCATACAAGACAGAAAGCCCTAAGGACCTCTCCTGTAACACAGGGAACTCTGCTCAGTGCTACACAACCACCTAAATGGGAAAGGAATTTGAAACAGCATAGATGCATGTGTGTGTATAACTGAATCACTTTGCTGTACCCCTGCAACCAACACGGCTTTGTAAATCAACTCGACTCCAATACAAAATAAAAAGTTAGAAAAAGAAAGTCCTCCGTGCTTCCCTACATCTATGTGTAAAACAAACTCTAAATACAATCACATATATTTTTAAAAACGGCTTAACTTTTTGACTGTATGACTTTTTTTCCTCACCGTAACTGGTTCGATGACGCAATTCTGCTTCACCAGAAGGGGTGTCTGTGTTCAACAGGCTTAGCATATTCAAATGTGTTCAATTCAATCTGATTGACTTGTGAAGGAATGGTGCTACTAAATGCCGTGTCGGTCACTTATGGGATATTCTATGAATTTCCCTGTGGGTCCCTGTGAGGCATAAAGGACAGGGGCCCATCTAGAGCTGAGTCAGGGGGACTGCCTGGCCGAGGGCTGAGGTCACGCAGGGCAGAGAAACAGATAGGACAGTTGCTACGGTAGCTGAAACCCAGTCCCATTGCCCGCCGTCCACCATAAGGCAGCTTCTGCGTTTACTTTTAATGGTCCCATCTTAACTGCTGCTATATTCCTGGTGTAAATACGCACCTCACTGCAGAGAACGGCCGGGTGTGAGGGCTCTGGGTGTGAAAAGTCTGAGCCTACCCCTTGTGCCCGAGGAAGAGGATGGCCAGCAGACGCAGGGGTATGTGGAAAGCTTAGGTCCAGTATACTTATTCTGTCCTTTATCTTGTTGGCCAGACGTTTTGTGTTATCTATTTATATCTATCTATCTATCTATCCATCATCTAATATCATTAAGTTATTTTTCATCTACCTATTATCCATCCTCTAGCTACCTATCATCCATCTATCTATCTATCTACCTGTCATCTCTCTATCTCTCATCTATTTATCTATTCATACATCCATTCTTCCATCCCACTTGTCCAGCCATTTATCTATCCTATGTATCTGTCATCTATCTCTATCTATCTATGTCTACCCCTATCTCTATCTATCTATCTATCGCCCTCTATCTATGTCTCATCTATTTATCTATAGAAATTCATCACATTTCCAAGTGACCACATGGACACAAACATGAAATTCGAATAGCCACTGCATTTCCAAGAGAATGTGCTGCTTTCCCTTCAGGAAGTGATCAGAGCCCTTCAGCAGGGAAGGCAGCTAAGCTGTGATTCCATTTGGACTCAATAAACAATTCCATGTAACTCTGCAAAAACAGCGAGTGAGTCTAGATTTCATGCACAACGTCACAAGATCTGGGATATGCATTAACTAGAGGCAATGATTAACTTAACATTTGTCTGATATAAATAAAATTTGCTATAGACCTTTTAAAAACATCTAGCTGTCGTTTCATCATCAAATTTTAAAATGACTCTCACCTGCTTTGGGTAAAGGTCATGGACATCTTATGGTGTATGGTATACCCATCTGTTCAGAGTTTTTCCAACATTTTAGCAATTTCCGTTAATATTTCAACTCTACAGCTGATGATTAGAGAACCGTAGAGTTTAGTCTCTGAGTTGATCCCGTTGTTTCAAAAGCACCAGTTGGGCTTATACTATTTGAAATGGAAGAATTTTTTTTCATTGGAGTGGAATTTCCGCTTGGTTTTTGAAAATCTGCTCTGATCCATGATGTGAGAGATAATATACATCCTCTAGAATTGGAGTTGAGTGTATACCAAGCGTTGGCAAACCCAGAAAGGCATGATGACCAAGAGTGTTTATTTAATTTTACCAATAACCTGTATTGAAAGACACATTTCTTTATACACAGAATCCCACATAGACGTGTAGAGCATGGGTCCCTATGGGTTTCCTGTGCTCTGATATTGCATAGATCAATCAGATTAACATAGGATATAAGAGGAGTTTCAAAGAACCATTGCAGTCACCTTGAACTAAGATAGCACTTTTATATTTCCAGCCACGCTTTTCCTGCCAATATCAAGCAGTTTACTCCAAATCTTAGGGTTCTTTCCTTTACCAAAAAAAAAAAACAAAAAAAAAACGCACTTTACTTTCCTTTATCTCTGAACCAGCAAGCTTTGTTTTTAATGAAAGGAAATCTTGAAAATTACTCTCTGTTCGTTTTCCTAGCCATGTCTACCGAGCTACGTTTTCCATTGACGTAGATGTCGACGTGGAATTCTGTTCGCTCTCTCTCTTGGAAATTATATTTCTTTTGCTGTTTCTGAAGCATGAAAGGTGTCTGGTGAGCCATCAGGAGGTAGTGAGATTTTTAATGACTTTTAAGATTTCCCTGCACTGCATCCAAGACTCAAATCAAACATGGAACAGTCGATTCCTTGCTGTTTATTGTAGAGATTCATTGAGCAAATCTAGGGAAATTTTATTGTGCTAAAATACCAAGAGGTATGTCAGGAATAACATTATTATTATTGCTGTCTTTTCAACCTTTAAAAACACACAGAAACCCACCTTAATCCACTGGCCGCCAGGCAAATACCTAATATGGAAACTGTAGTGGTTTGAATGGTGACTCCTAAAAAAATACGTCCAGGTTCTAAGCCCAGAACTTTTGAAAGTGACTTTATTTGGAAAAAAGATTTTTGCAGATGGAATAAAGTGAAGGATTTTGAAATGAGGTCATCTCATTTGAGGGTGGCCCTACATCCAATGACAGGGTCCTTCTAAGAGACAGAAGAGGAGAGACCCAGACACAGAGGAGAAGCCCCGGGAAGACAGAGGCAGAGACGGGAGCGATGGGACTACAAGCCCAGGGACGCCTGGAGCCCCCAGAAGCTGCAAGAGGCGGGAAGGACCTTCCCCTGGAGCCTCAGGAGGGAGCATGGCCCTGGGACACCTTGACCTCAGACGTCTGGTCCCCAGGACTGGGGGAGGATGGATGCCTGTGGCTTTAAGCCCCCAGTTTGTGGCCATTTTTGTTACAGCCGCCCCAGGAAACTCATACAAACACTTTCTTGGAACTCCTGTCTTTTAAGTTTTTAGCTACACCCGTCTCCTTGGTCCCTTGACGCAGAAACCTCTCCTGGAAAAGAGGAAGAGGCTGTGTGGTTGTTTTGAAGTGATACTGTGTATGTCTGGGCTTCATCGGCACTTTCCCTAAACCCTTCCAGCTCTGATGCCAGGGGCCAGATTGAAGGTTTTATCATCTCTTACTTTCCTGATTACAATGCCTTTCTCATTGGCATCTCCTCAAGACCCACTCTTGTTTAGTTCAAAACCCACTTGACAGCCAGGAGGGTGTAACTATATGGCCATCCATCTTGCATCCTATGGAAACTCACTTCTCCCAGCATTCATTAGGTAGGAACAGTTCAAGTCCTTAGTACACTCTCCTAAGTGTTTGTTGAATGAATATATAAAACAGGTGAAAAATCGGCTTCAAAGCTGCCTTGAATTCATGAGCTAAAATAATGACATCAAAACAGATGTGGTCATAAGTCGTGTAAATGAGAATTCTTTCGTCCTCTTGAGCACTGGAATCACGCATAAGAAATGATTCTCTGCCTCTGGTTACCTTCTACTCCTCTGGAATCTCAATTCCATGCAATAAAGTTGGGTTTCGAGTTCGTTGTCTGTTTTGAATTGTATTTACTTGCCTCTTTCACAAGGGTTTTTTTCTGGTAGCACTAACAGGACCTCTTTATCATGAATACCACGGCGAGTTCTTTGAAGTACCTGAAAAAGAAAAAAAGGAAAAAAATGTCATATTGCCACTCGGAAAAAAAAAAAAAAAGAGGTGTGGTCATATTCTAAGAGTTGAAATGTAGAAACAGCTTCTGATTTTTTCTCCTAAAATGCCACCAGGAGCCACCACTTCACGACCCTCCTAGAAAAGTATTTTACCTAAGATCACCATAATGCTCAGTTCCATGTCACAATGCCATCTCATGATCTAGCTACAGACACAGCTCTGCTAAGGTAACAAAAACTGCTCTACAGAAACGCGTTTATGAGATTTTGTCCATAGCGCAGTAACACTAAGGAAGGAGTCCTTTGGGCAACATATTTGGGTACCACGACTATATTTGTTTACCCAAAATATTAAATATTCTTAATTAAATTGGCATTGATTTTCTGGGGGAAAAAAAGAGAGATGGTCACTTCCTGATTTTACCTGGTCACACATCAGTCCCTTTACCTACCTAAAGCTAGGTAATAACTTTATCGTCACAGATGGCAAATGATGTTGAATTTACCCTGTTCTTAAAAGGAGCATCGGTTGGCATTCTTGGAGCCTCAGAGGAGAAATAAAGAGTGAACTTGTTGAATTCATGTCCTCAGAAGGCAAGAGCCAGTTTGAACTAGCACAGGACATGATCAAGGAAACCAACAGGGGTGGCTGGAACCAGTCTCCCCAACAGCTTCTTTCTCATCTCCAGACCAACGGGGTCCTCACATCCAGCCTTCCCTTGGCATTTCCACTTGGGTTTCTTGGTGAGAGCATCTCGAACTCAGAGCCTGCCGTGTGTAGGTTTTTCCCTCGAGCACCATCTTTGCAAATGGCACCAGCATCCCTCCAGTGGCTCAAACAAGAAAACAAGAAGTCATCAGTGGTAAGTACCCTGTCCGTTCTTCTGCACCCCAGCCCACAATCAATGACCAGCAAGTCTGGTTACTCCCATGGCCAATATGGGTCTCAAATATATGGGAGACTGCCTCCACCCACACCAGTTGGCTTCCTCAGTCACGGTGTTCTTTGGCATTTCTTGCGCCGTTACTCCGGGCATATCTACTATCTTCGCCCACGTAGCCTACTGTTGCCAGCATGTCCCCTACAGTCCCCGATTTACTGGGTATTACTTCCCACCACCCATTCTCTGCATCTCCCCACATGGCAACTAGAATGAGTGTCAGGAAAGCCATGCTTTCCTTATAACCCACCAAGGTCTTCCCTTCCCATTTCGAACATCCTATAAGCTGCTTACCATAATCTTCGGGACCTCAACCATCATTCTCCCATTTTACAAATACCAGCACAGGGCTGCTGGACGCCACACCGCTTTGGCCATAAACCCCAGCTCCTCGACTTTTCCTCCACTCCCGGCTCTTTGCAATGCTGGTTCTCTTCCATCTCTCAGTGCTCAGCCAAAATAAAGCTCTTACCTTAAACATGAAAAGTCTAGGGACAGGTCTGTGCTTGTCCAGCCCCACCTAAAATTTCAGAGATGCTTTTGATAAGGACCGAAGCTTGTCCAAGAAGGCCACATTTCAGATGCTAGGAGAGATTCAGAGGGCCGACACCCACCAGCAGGGAAATGGAAAATGTCCATTGCTCCATCCAGAGGTGGCTGGACTACTACTAAGTGCTCAATTAACGCTCTCCAGCGACGGGATGAATGAGTCAAATACATTGTAATCAATATATTATTACTCAGAAAAATCCAGATATTAAGTCACGGACTTCGATTATTCCCTCTGTCTGTTTTTCTGTAACTTTTGCTTTCTGCTCTTCCTATCGGAACATTTACATCATACATCCTATCCCAGCAAAGTTATTACGGGTTTGAGAGGCATCTATAAATTATATTCTTTAAGATACACAAGGCAGGTGGGGGTGAACTTCTTGATCCAATTGAAGGCGAAAAGTTGAAAAGTGTGTCTGTCCCTTGCAAATTCCTTTGTTAGGCATGAAGTTTAAACTGACTTGTCATGGTCAGCTGCGTGACCCCAGCAAGCCCCTGGTAGTCCCAGAATCCATGTCAAGATCCATAAAAAGAAAAAAAAAACCTTATGCTACCTTTATAGAAATGAAAGAAAGGTATACATTTAAAAGAGTTGTTTCAGGATTTTGAATCAGACAACTTCCCAGCTGTATGAGTGTGCCCCCTAGTGGTTGAATAATCTAATGATTAAAAACACCTATTGGGCTTCCCTGGTGGTGCAGTGGTTGAGGGTCCGCCTGCCGATGCAGGGGACGCAGGTTCGTGCCCCGGTCCGGGAGGATCCCACATGCCGCGGAGCGACTGGGCCCGTGAGCCATGGCCGCTGGGCCTGCGCGTCCGGAGCCTGTGCTCCGCAACGGGAGAGGCCACAGCAGTGAGAGGCCTGCGTACCGCAAAAAATAAATTAATTAAAAAAAATAAAAAAGACTCCCAAGGACTGCCTGAGAACGTTGCTAGAATATTTAGCCCTCTGTTCATTTCATGTAAAAAATAAAGTATAAACAAGGAGATGAAGGGGCTGGTGTGTAGTCAGGTGCGTTCACAGGTATGTACTCAGAGAGGGCTTGAGAATGAGGCCGAACAGAAGGCTTGCCGTTTCTGCAGCTTTTTATTCAAGATGTGACCAGAGGAACTAGAAAGGAAGAGCGAAACAATCAGAGTCCCATTCACTCTACGATGTGGTCTTTTTTTTTTTTTTTTTTTTTACGATGTGGTCTTAATAGAAGCTTATATAACCTGTTTCCTTCACCCATCAAACAAGGGGTGAGACGGTCTCAGAAGAGCTTTCTTAGGCTAAACTTCTAAGATTCTGTTCTACCACATCCTAAATTCAAAAGGCATCTTCTCCTAAGGTGATAAAATAAGGATGTGTTGGAACCCCTAGGACAAGAAGCAGCAGAGAAATGTTTCCACCTTTTGTGAACTTATCTTTTTGTCAGTGGATCGTTTCCAAGATGGTCGCCCAGGATCTGTTAGGATAGACATATAGATAGACGTAGATGATAGATAATAGATATGATAGAAAGATATGATAGATAGACATATAGATAGACATAGATGATGATAGACAGATAGACATGTAGATAGATAATAGATAGATAGATAGAAAGATAGACATAGACGATACATAGATAATAGATCGCTAGATACATGACAGATGGATACAGGATAGATAGATGGATGGTAGATAGACACATGATAGATAGATAGACAGACATATAGATAGACATATAGATAGACATAGATGATAGATACATAGATAGATAGATAGATAGATAGATAGATAGATAGATAGATACACAAATGTAGATTTTAATGATGGGGGATGCAATGAGTATGGAGGAACGTGTGTGTGGATGGGTATCTGGCTGGATGGAAACTCTTGGGTCTCCCACTGGAGTTCATTGAAGTAAGGGGTTTATGCAGTAAAACTTGCCACACCTTGAACTGTGGATTCTAGGAGACTCTGACAACCCCAGGATTCATCCCAACATCCTAGAAATTTCTCCTCTGGCACCTCCATGATTCCAGTCTTTCCCAGGTAGTCCCTTTTCTTTCTGTACTTCGTTATTCTCCTCCTATATGTCAAATGCAGATGTCCTTTGGGGTCTAGGATCACCAGGATGCCCAGTCATACTGGTATTTCACATGAAGAACAAATAATTGTTTAGCATAGGTACATCCCCAATATCGTATGAGTCATTACTTGTACCAAAAATGTATTCATTGATTATTCAAAATTCAAAGGTCAATGGGCATCTCACTCTGAATCAGATCCTCAGACCTCAATTCTGAACTTCAATCCCCTCTTCCTACGTGACAAAAAATCCACGTCTTTACGTCTCCTCTGGTGTGTAGGTCCTACGCTCAGTTACCTACTAGACTTCTGTATACTTAGGAACCCAAGTCTCAGCATGTCAGACAAAGACGCCGTTGTCATCCTCTTTCAAACCTGCCTCGACAAAGGACATCCTCACCCTCCCAGTCACCCAAGCCAGAAATGCAGGGGTTCCTGGACAATCTTCCTTCTTATTCAGCCTCGTCTCTCACATCCAATCTGACGTTAAGTTCTAATAACTCTTCCTCAGTAAAAAAAGTTCCGATATTCACCTCCAGTGCCATAGCCTTGGAGTAGAGCTTCAGCGGGGCTGTGCTCTGGAATCCACCAGCTGTTGTCCCTTCTGACAGTCTCAATCACCTTTGGAAAGGGCCTTGCAATCCATGTTCCTGCCCCGGTCAAACTTCATTAATGGCCATCCATCACCCTCTGTTGAAATCGGAAATCTGGGTATGACTTAGAGAGTCTTTCATAATCTAAGACGTCTAGTTAACAGTGCAGCCACCGTATTCTCTGCACACACTCACGCACGCCCGCGTTATCTTGCCACGCCATTTCCTGAGATGAACACACCCTTCCTCCTGACTCCCTATGTTTCCAGGAAGCTCTTCTAGGAGGACGTTCCTGGCATAATTTAGAGGACCCTGTGGGTTTCCATTGCTCCCTGAACTATGGTTTGCATCTCAGCCACTAGACCACAAGCATCTGGTAGTGTCTGAGTCCTACTTAGGTTACAACTACAAAGAATAAACCTGTACATGAAATGTACCCAAGAAAAGTAGATAATGAACGAAAAACTCAAAATACTTCAAAACGGGGCTTCCCTGGTAGCGCAGCGGTTAAGAATCCACCTGCCAATGCAATGGACACGGGTTTGAGCCCTGGTCCGGGAAGATCCCACATGCCGCGGAGCAACTAAGCCCGTGTGCCACAACTACTGAGCCTGCACTCTAGGGCCCATGAGCCACAACTACTGAGCCCGTGTGCCACAGCTGCTGAAGCCCACGTGCCACAACCGCTGAGCCCGTGTGCCACAGCTACTGAAGCCTACGTGCCACAACTACTGAGCCCGTGTGCCACAGCTACTGAAGCCCACGTGCCACAACTACTGAGCCCACGTGCCACAGCTACTGAAGCCCGTACGCCTAGAGCCCGTGCTCCGCAACAAGAGAAGCCACCGCAATGAGAAGCCCATGCACTGCAACCAACAGTAGCCCCCGCTCACTGCAACTAGAGAAAGCCCGCGAGCACCAACGAAGACCCCAGGCAGCCAAAAATAAATTAATTGATTAGATAAATTTTTTTATAAAAAGAAGGAAGTCCTGCCTTTTGCAACAGCACAGATGCACTGTGACAGCATTATGCTAAATGAAATAATCCAGATGGAGAAAAACAAATTCCATTTGATATTTATATGAGAAATCTAAGACAAAAAAAAACCAACAAAGTCATAGGAAAGGATGTGTGGTCACCAGAGGCAGCGGGTGGAGGGATGTGGCCAGGGATGAAGTTGGTCAAAAGGTACAAACTTTCAGTTATAAGACAAGTAAGTCCTGGGGCTGTAACGTGAAGCATGGTAACTACAGTTAACAGCGCTATAGGTTATATATGAGAGTTGTTAAGAAAATAGATCGTGAGGGTTCTCATAAGGAAAATTTTCTTTTTCTTTTTTTCTCTTTATTTTTGGATCTATATAAGATGATAGATGTTAAATAACCTTATTGTGGCAACATTTCACAATATATGTAAGTCAAGTTATTACTCCATACCCCCGAAACTTATACAGTGTTATATGTTGATTATATTTCAATAAAACTGGGGAAGTGGGGAAGGGGAAAAACAAGATTCAGTACAAAATAAAAGAAGGAACCAATTTTGCCAATACCTTGACCTTGGACCTCTAGTCTCCAAAACTGCGAAAAACTTAAGTTTTGTTATTTAACCCCTTCTCCCCCCGTCAGTGGTACTTGGTTATGGTAGCCTTAGCAATCTAATACATTGTATGATCCCATTTATATAAAATTTCCAGAATGGGCAAATTCATAGAAACAGAAAGGAGATGAGTGGCTAGGAGGAGGAAAAAAGAGGGAGTGACTCTTAATGGGTCCAGGGTTGCCTTTTGGAGATGATGAAAATGTTTTGGAACTAGACAGAGGTGTTGGTTGTAAAACATTGTGAATTTACTCTAAGCCTCTGCATTGCTAGCTTTAAATTGGTTAAAAAGATAAATTTTGTGTCATGTGTATTTTAGCACAGAAATAAAAACAGCAACAAGTATAGACTCAGGTGACCGGGATCCCAAATGCTCTCTTGATGTTTTGCACCTTTCCTAGGGCCCCCTCTGCCGTTCTCAGTGGAAACTGCTCCCCACAAGCCACGCTCCTCAAAGGCAGAGATGTGGCTGGCACAGCTACAAGCTACAGGCGGGGCAGTTTCTTTCTTTCCTCCTCTTTTTCTTTTTTCTTTCTTTCTTTCTTTCCTTATTCCTTTCTTTCCTCCTTCTTTCTTTCTTTCTTGGAGGATTCTTTACATCCCTGAGTTATTACCGTAGCAGCATAAGTCTCCCACCCTGAGGTCGTCCGCCATCAAGAGGACAATGTTGGGTCTGGATTTCCTCGTCACGAACATTCCGTGAAGCCTACCAAACAAACGGTTCGCCGGGCTTCCTCATCCCCAAGGCATTTCTACAACACAGGATCCCTGTGGGTCCTCAAAATACTTTACCTGACTTGCCTCCGTGGGTTAATGTTAGTGGTCCTGTTTTACGGGACAGGGACTTGGGGAATCACACAGCTTAAAAGACTTTCACAAGGCTGGTAAATTGAAGACCAGGGATGCCGTATGAGGTCTCTGACTCAATCGTGTGTGTGTGTGTGTGTGTGTGTGTGTGTGTGTGTGTGTGTGTGTGAATTCCCAGGGCCATCTTCTAGTCTTTGACCTCCAGTGAGGTGCTACAATGTAACACCTCTAGAGGCTGACAACCCTGGAGTGACTGGTGAAGCCCACATCCCAGCCTTTGACCGGTGGTCCATTCTCTCTGCCCCACGACCCCCGGTCAAGACTTGTGCTTTAGATTTGGTCCCCATTCTATATATACTAGTTTGCATCTGCTAACCCCACACTCCCACTCCATCCCTTCCCCACTCCCCTCCCCCTAGGCAACCACAAGTCTGTTCTCTGTGTCTGTGACTCTGTTTCTGTTTTGTAGGTAAGTTTATTTGTGTCATATTTTAGATTCCACACAGAAGTGACGTCATATGGTATTTGTCTTTCTCTGTCTGACTTACTTCACTCAGTGTGATCATCTCTAGGTCCGTCCATGTTGCTGCAAAATTGAAAAGCCATATTTTTTCATCTTCCCAACCCCACCGCTTAATATATTACACGGCATTTCAGTAAATGCACACCCAAGGAATCAAGAGTTTCCCAAGAGCTCGGTGACAGAGGCAAGAACCGCTTTTTTTTTAAATTCACCAATCATTGCCGTTTCCACCCAAATTTGATAAGTGCCTCTCCAGTCCACATGGGTAAGAGTCACAGCTGGCGATCTTGGCCGCCAGTGGAAAGTTCTTTCTAACTGGCAAGGAATAAAAGTTATTTGTGAAATAGAAAGAAATAAAAGTTATCTTCATGATATAAGGGAGCTCCTATTGCCTCAAAATTTTGTACTTAACCATTCCAGATTTTAAGAAATATCAGGAAGACCCTTTCTGCCAAGAAGCTGCTTCACTTCTGCCTGTAGTCCCACCCCATTCCCCGTAGCCTCCTATTTTTTTTTTCAAATTTTAACATAGAATTTTATTAAAGATAGGTAAGTAATGCATGAGGCTGACACATCATACACAAATACAATTTTACAAACCAGCGTTGTTTTTTAGCTATCTTTAAAGAGGTGGCCAAAGTCACCTACTTCATTAGAAGCACCCCCCAAAAAACTATTAGATAAGACTGTGTTATTAATGGTTTGCACCTACGAAAGACGAGGAAACACATTAGCCAACACAAGAATTACATCCGCGAATGGGTGAAATGCTGGTGTAAAAATACTTGTGCAAATGTGCTTGTCCTATATTCCATCAGAGAGAGAGTGAGAGTCACAAACCCCCAGTATTTTGGATGGTGGAGTGGACCTTCCAAACAAGGGGGAAAAGCTTGTTAACTATGTGAGGTGTTGGATGTGTTACCAAACCTCAATATGGTCACCACGTTGCCATGTTTACAGGTAACAAATTGTCACCCCGTACAGCTTCAACTTACACAGTGTTATACGTCCATTCTGTCTCAATGAAGCTGGAAAAAACGTTTTAAAAATATTCCAGATTTTAACGTTTTCGTCTTTAGTGGTTAACTCCCAATGACTCAGAAATTGCAAAATGGATCAGTCGTGGATATCTCAGTGAGGTAGAGACGATTGGGTACTTATATGGAGGTTCCTGTGAATGGGACCTTATTTGGAAATAGGGTCTCTGCAGACGTGATGAAGTGATGGATGTGAGATGACGTCCTCCTGGATGAAGGTGGCCCTAAATCCAATGACAGGGTCCTTCTAAGACACAGAAGAGGAGAGACCCAGACACAGAGGAGAAGCCACGTGAAGATGGAGGCAGAGACGGGAGGTGAAGATGGAGGCAGAGACGGGAGGGAGGCGGCCACAAGCCCAGGGATGCCTGGAGCCCCCGGAAGCTGGAAGAGGCAGGAAGGACCCTCCCCTGGAGCCTCTGGAGGGAGCACGGCCCTGGGACACCTTGACCTCAGACGTCTGGTCTCCGGGATGGGGGAGGATGGATTCCTATTGTTGCCAGCCCCCAAATTTGAGGTTATTTGTTACAGCCGCCCCAGGAAAAAAATACAAGTAATTAAGAAAAAAGTCTATGTAACAAGAGATAAACACAGCAAAGCAAAAACGGCATGTTCAAAGAAGGAGACAATATCTACAATAATATCTATGAAAAAAATTAGAAAAGGAACAAAGTACAACAGAAAAGTAAGACATTGGGTGTCAACAGGCAATTCGTAGAAGACACACAAAAGATCGATAAGTACATAAATATATGCTTCGCTTCCTCAGCAACGAGAAAACAAGTCAATTTTAAGAATCATAAAGTAGTATGCCTCACTATCAAATCACCAATATTTTTTCGAGTTTGATATGTACGCGGTTTTCACAAGGATTCAAAGAACGTTACCTTCCCCCCGGCACTGATGAAAGATTTTATGAGCGTAAGTTGCCACTAAATATTTTTAAAAAATTTTTAATGATGGTGAGCTGAAACCGAGCATTTGTACCTTTCACCTTGGAGAAACAGACAGTTAAAAAGCAAGCGTAAGGAGGTTAATTGCAACACTGTTTTTGTATTGAGTCAAACTGAAACCACCTGAAATGTGCATTGTGAAGACGAAAGGCTACATAAATTGGAATGCATTCATTCTTAGAGAATTCCATGTAACTTCCTTCAAAATCAGAAGGGTGTACTCCTGATCTCCTGGGTCTCTTTGACGGTAAAGCTGTGTAATTCTATAAGCATTTCCCAATCGTAGCTGAACTGAAAAGAGTAATTACTTTTACGGGACGTTTCATCCAAGGATATAGCAATGCCACCGGCATGGTCTCTCCCTAAGCTTTTCCACTTCTCCATGAGGCGGGACAGTAATCACATCCTTGATCCCATTTTCCACTGATGAAATGGGCTACAGGAGCAGGGTGCAACTCAGGGTCAAAGTAATAAATTTAAACACAGCCCCTCCACGAATTAAAATGTTGCCTCCTAATTTATCCCTAAATTAGGAGTTAGGGATTAACATATACACATTACTATGTATAAAATAGATAAGCAACAAGGTCCTACTGTATCGCACAGGGAACTCAATAATTTGTAATAATCTATAAAGGAAAAGAATCTGGAAAAGAATATATATATAAAGAGTATGTATACATCTGAATCGCTGTGCTGTACACCTGAAACTAACACGATACTCTAAATCAAATACACTTTAATTTTTAGAAATTCCCTCTATTAATACTCATGAACTAAAATATTCCAGCTGACACCCATCTCAGAAGTGCCTGTATTCTTCCAATGAAAGAGAAGCACCTTCCCTCCTTCCCTAACACACCTGGAAAATGTGTAATTATCTACCAAACCCACAGTCGACCTGCAAAGTGGACCCCTAAAAATGGCTTGATGCCCAGTGGGACCCCCACGATATCCTGATGGGAACAGTCGGTGAGGCTAAGCCAGAATTACACGATTACGGGCACGATTCAGCCAAACTCGGCAGTTTCTACTAAAGCGGAGAAGAACAATTGACGTTACTCTCCATTTTAGCCTCTGCATCCTCTGTTTCTGCTCTGTGCTCAGAACCAAAGCTTGGAGGTGGGCGAGAGTCAAGTTGGACAAACCAAACTCCCCGGTGATGTATAAAGAGCTAAAAGTTCATGTGTGGATGTGACATGAAGGGAACAGGCACACCTGGAGAGTCAGGTAATGTCCTAGACCATTGTTTCTCCATCTCAACACTACTGGCATGTGGGGCTGGATGAGTCTCTGATGCGGGGCGTGCTGGGCACTGTGGGCTGTGGAGCAGTTTCCCTGGTCTCCACCCACCACATGCCAGCAGCCCCCTTCCATCCCCAATAGTGACAGCCATAAGTGTCCCCATTTACTATTATCTTTTTGGGTAATATGAATGATGCAAGATTCTGACTTTCGCATTCAAAGGGTTATTGATTCAGGATAGAAGCTCTGTGATTCTATTCTTTTTCTAATTTAAATACATTAATAATGAAAAGTGAGGGGGCACTTTCCTCATTGCTTTATTTTACTAATTCCCCACCGGAAGGAATTTAACAAATTGGATGATGTCTTTACCATACGGTTCCCCAATCATACAAGAGATTTCTAAAGAGATTCACATAGATTCCAAAGGTCCTCCAAACCACCTGCTATGTGATGGACCCTGAATCATTAGTATTATAAAGTATTAAAGACAATACTCAACAAAATGGAAAATTTTAAATACATCTGTTACTAAAAACATTCTTTTTTTCCCTAACAATTAAGATAAATCCAGTTTTTGCATCGGCTGAGACAGACCCAATCCCTCTACATTTGCTCTTCACTAAGAAAAATTCTACTAATAAAAACTTAAATGAGAGCCATTACGAGGTAAATGTAACCTAAGAAAACCCTTGTCTCTGGCAAATTGTTAGGCTCTATGTCAACCAAAGATTTTTAATATTTAGAGCTAATTTAGTCATTGCAATGATATGAGCTGCATATCTCCCTTCGAGAATTACAATAGATACCCTCTTAAAAAAATAATAAAAGACTAATTTTGAAGTTCACAAAAGTAACAGGTTCCCTTGCTTGCTGGGAACAAGGGGGGGCAAACTTGTTCCTTATATGAGGTGAGGGTAGGGGTGTGTCCAGGGGTCGGGCTGGAGGGGAGGCTTAGGTGGTCTGCCCACCCCTTAGGTGGTGCTGTGTGCAGGGGGCATGCGTAGTACCCTGCTTTTGCTCCCGACACCTGTGTTCGCTCCCCGCTCTTCAATAGTGGCAGTTGTGTTTTTTTGGTCTCTTTGTATCTTTTGGGTGCAGAATTTGTCCCAACTGCCATGCACGCAGTTATTTTTAGTCCCATAGAGTTTCTTTGTATTTCCTTGCTTAAGGAGAGGCGTGTCCAGGGGCAAGCACTGCAGCACTGCCTCAAAGGGTCCCAGGTCCCAACAAAGGGTCCCAGGACCCAGCGTGTCCTAATTAAAGGAAGGGGTCAAATTCAACATCTTTTCTCTCAGGGGAAGTGGCAGGATAATTAAGTGGACAAGTTCAGGTCAACCACTGCCAGTGGATCAAACAAGTTACTAGAAATGGAATTTGGGGCAAGTTACAAACTCTGTTTTTATCTGTTCTACAGCAGACATTTTTATCCCCAGGTTCTTTTTTCATTTCTTTTATTGTCCTAAAATACGCATAACACAAAACTTACCATTGTGAACTCTACCGTTCAGAGGGTTTAGCACACTCACAATGTTGTATAAGCAGCACCTCTATCCAGTTCCAAAGCATGTTTACCATCCCAAAAGGAGACCCGTTACCCAGTAAGAGTCCCACTTCATCATCCCCCCTCTCCAGTCTCTGGTGACCACTCAACTTCTCCAGCCCCAAATCTCTATGGATTTACCTATTCTGGACAATTTATATAACTGAAATTGTACATTATGTGTCCTTCTGTGTCTGGCTTCTCTCACTGAGCAACACGTTTTTGAGGTTCATCCACATTGAAGCCTGTGTCAGTGCTTCAATCCTTTTGACGACTGTAATATACCACTGTGTGGATAGACCCCTAAATTAACTCCAAATGGATCAAAGACCTAAAAAGGGGGCTTAAAAATACAAAGCTCTTACAAGAAAATACAGGGTTAAATCGTCATGACTTCGGATTTGGCAATGATTTCTTAGCTATGACACCAAAAGTACAAGCTATCAAAGAAGGAAAAATAGATACATTTTACTGCATCAGAATTAAAAACCGGTGTGTGTCAAAGCATACCGCCAAGAGAGTGAAAAGGCAAACCACAGCACAGGAGATTTTATTGGCAACACCCTCATGATGGTATTTCTGAATTCGAGATGCATTTTACTGTGCAGCCAGGTGGCAGCCACAACCTACTTGTGCAGAAACTTTCTGCCCGCACCTGCTGGAAAGTTCAGGAAAGTGCTGGTGACCTAGCATCGGACGTGCATGAGTGACTCACAGTATGTTCACTGTTCTCTTGACTGCAGGTTTTCCAAGTTGTCTTTTTTTGTCCCAGAAAGCTGCATCCAAAGTCCACCAACCAGGTATAAGTAATTTCAATCCCTGTTCTTCCCAGTTTTCACCAGCTTTGGGGAGCGATATAGTCACATCGACAAGGTGAGCCAGAGTCAGGTCTTCTCCTGCCTCCAAATACCCCCTTATTCCCCGGAGGGGTCTTTTGGGGGGTAACTGATTTGCTTGTAGCTACATCGGGTACATCTATTAATGCAACCTTACTCAGCCATAAAAAGGAACGAAACTGCACCGTTTGCAGAGACGCGGGTGGACCTAGAGACTGTCCTACAGAGTGAAGGAAGTCAGAGAAAAACAAATACCGTATATTAACGCATAGATGTGGAATCTCGGAAAATGGTACAGATGAACTTATTTGCAAAGCAGAAATAGAGACACAGATGTACAGAACAAATGTTTACATTAGCGAATAGAAAAGAAAAAGAAATTGGCGTGCAGCCAAAAACGAGTTTCCACCGAGAGGCACGTTATCAGGTAATTAAACATCATTTGTATCTAGAGGTAGTCGTAGCTTTGTCAGAGCTATTTTCTGTCTTCTGTTTATTTTGAAGGCGGATGCCCCAGGGGGCAGAAAGAGGACATTTCAGGACTGTTCCAGAGGGATGTTCAAGGCAACTGCTTTCCTGCTTTGAGACACAGCCAGCAAATGCCCCGTCTGAATTGACCAAAGGCCAGGCGGAGTTCAACCTACTTGTGAATGAAAGACTCCCTGTTTCCAGCAGGAGTTGTCAGAGATCCCTCTGCAAGTGTTACAGTTTGTAAATGAGAACAGAAGGGCTTCTGTAGAAACCCGAAAAGCGCAGAGAACAGACGCCAGGGACTTCCCGGCCCCTTCTCTGGACAACCTAACTTTGTTTCCGTACGATCCTTGTCGCTCTGAAGAGCGAATCAGCCGGCACATGCGTGCACCGGAGAGAGGTCCTTGACTCAGAGCCGAGATCGCGTCTCCTGGCAAGAGGACCCAGAGGGCTGGTCCCCCCGGAGAAGCAGCCGTTCGCTTACCTACAGCTGGCCTGGCCCAGAGACAGCCCTTCAGGTAACCAGCTTTTCTTGAGATGCTAGCGAGGCCGCTCCAGCCCAGCCAGCGACCCTTGGCAGCCTCCCTAAGTACGCGTGGCTGCAGGGCACACTGCAGCATCTGGCCGTATTTTAGAGGCAACTTTCTTAAAAATGGAAAGCAAAGATATGCATGTCAGATTTTTGCCTTGGGTGATTTCTACAAGGAATGCAGAATTTAGTTCAGAAAGAGAGCGAACACAACTCCGCGAGATGCTAAGAGATTTTGGAGCATGTGGATTGGACGTTGAAGAGATGCTAAGATTAGAAACTGAACCGGGTTTGGGAACAGGGCTCAAGTGTAGTGGAGAAATGAGACTTGCTGCCTGGGCTCTGGAGGACAGCGGGGAACCAGGGGTTGTAATTCTTTCTCCCCTGGAAGAGCATCAAAGGCTACATTATGGGTAATACTTCATTGCAGGGCTTTCTTTCTCTTTTTCTGTATCTTTTTTGCTTTTAAATGGTCAAAGTATTTGACTTTTTTTTTTTTGGTAAGTGTTCTTTTTTTTTTTTTTCTCAAATCTTTATCCGCGTATACTTGCTTTACAGTGTTGTGTTAGTTGCTGCTGTATAACAAAGTGAATCAGCTATACGTATACATATATCCCCATATCCCCTCCCTCTTGCATCTCCCTCCCACCTTCCCTACCCCACCCCTCTAGGTCGTCACAGAGCATGCAGCTGATCTCCTTGTGCTTATTGAGATATAATTAGCAGATAACATTGTGAGAGTTTGCTGTATACAAAGGGTCAGTTTGATAACATTTCTATGTTGCAATATGATTGCGACAATAGCATTAGCTAACACTGCTGTCACCTCCCGTAGTTGCCATTGCTTTTTTGTGTTGAAAACAATTGAGATCTAGTCTCTTAGCAACTTTGACACTTAACATTACAGCAGTGTTGAGTGTAATCACTGTGGGTGGGTTAGCTCTCCAGAAAATATTCACCTACGTGTTGCAAGTTTGCATCCTTCAACATCCTCCCATTTCTCCCACCCCTCCCCCACCCCCCTGCAACCACCAGCCTACCCTCTGCTCTTTCTTTGACTCTTTCTTATGGAAAGTTTTCTCTGGTAGCCAACGTGGAGAAAAGCATGCAGTGTTCTAAGGGATAAGATGCTGTGTTCATTGGAACAGAAGAATACTCTCCTTCTGTGTAGCTAAATATAGAGAGCCTATCACTGAAGAGGTAAACCAAAGATTTGATAAAACTAAACCTCGTATGACATTTTCACCATATGCTCAAGCGGCGTATGTACACTCAGCTCTAACCCACCAGTAGAACAAGTATAACCAGTCACATTCCCTAGAAAAGTCAGAAGCAGCCCATAATATGCTTTTTCTGGGGGGGAAAAAAAAGATTAAAATAGATGTAAAGAAAACAATCATATCTACTTTATACTATATTATATATTTTTATATATCATTATTGTATATTATATATTTTATATATACATGTATCTATACATACATATACATAAATGTATTTATTTCATATATAAATACATATAAATTAAAATGTTCATATAGACCTCCTGAGAGGTAAAGATTTGTAGCCAAAAATTGCAAAATGGAACAAACGAAAGGGTACGGCGAATGCCGACGGTATGAAACGAAAGCATTTCCAGCCTCCCCCCTCTGCTCAATTTGAGATGTGCCATCCAAACTGTCTACATGTTAAAACAGGTCTAGTAGGCAAAGTCCCTGGTGTTCTGTCCTCCCATCAGAGAGTGGAGTAGTTTCATCCACAGCATACATATTGTATGAGTCCAACTCCATGACATTCTGGAAAAGGTAAAATTATGGAGGCAGTAAAAGGATCAGTGGTTGCCAGGGGATAAGATGGGAAGAGGGATGAATAGGCAAAGCACAGAAGATATTTAGGGCAGTGAAACTACTCTGTATGATACTCTAATGGCAGATTTTTGTCCACCCATGGGATGTATAACAGCAAGAAAGAACCCTAAAGCTAACTCTGTGCTTTGGATGATACAGAAAGCAAACAGACACAATCACCATGCAACAGGTCACCCACCTGTACACCAGTTACCAGAAGCAAAAAAGAGGCACCAAGCCAGGCAGCTCACACCTCACTAAGATCCTCCTTCGAAAGGAATAAAGTAGATAAACAGCCTGGGCCTTTGCACAGTCACGGTACGTCTCACCAGGAGTGATGGGAACCCTCAGCCTTGATTGCAACTGAAAGCTTCCCCGCTACAGAGGCAGTGACCACAGAGAGCCATCCAAAGAAACCTGTCTGCGGGGTTTCTCGCTGCCCAAGCCCTGTCCCAGTTGCATGCAATGGTCATCCAGCTGACCACAGGTGCACTGCCCTGTCCTTGTGCTGAGGAGGGCACAGCTTGGGGAGGTGTGAGAAAGCACCTGAATTGCAAGGGAGCTTGGAAGGAGCCACCTCTGTCCTGCAGGCAAGGGCTAATGTCCAGAGAACATGAAGCACCAGGAAATGTCAGGCTAGCTCAGAAGGAGAAGGGGGGAAGCACACTGGGGCATTTCTCCTTGGAGAAGGCCCTGCATATAGTGATCCACACCTCTGCACACACAGCCAGCCAGCAGCTAGTCTGCACCTTCCCAGGGGACAGCTTAGATGGAGAGGGTGTAACTCTGAAAGGCTGGATGTCCCCAGCTCGGAAGCTCGCCCACCACGTGAGCCAACTTCTCTTCAAACAACTCATGAGCAGAGCTTCTGGATCACTGCAAAAGCCATGCCAGGTCAAGGGCCACTGACCCCCAGAAGCCCCAAGTTGGCTTCCCTCATGTCTTCATGGTTCCTCATGGGCACAAACAGGCTGCCAGGGACCAGCATTTTTACTACACATAATGTTGCCCAGTCACCCATTGACATTCTACCTTTATTGGGTTTCCAGGGAAACAGAGCTAGAAAGTTAGCCCAAGGTCTGATTCTCATGCATCAAGGGACAGGATTGCCAGTTATCTGCAGAAAGCAGCTGTTGTCACCAGATGGCTTTGTAGACAAGTAAATATATGTGTTCTTCCCCTTTCCTATGATTGTTTTCTAGGGACAGCAGCATACTCTCTTGACTCTTTTTTTTTTTTTTTCATTTAAAATATATTGGATAGGGCTTCCCTGGTGGCGCAGTGGTTGAGAGTCCCCCTGCCGATGCAGGGGACATGGATTCGTGCCCTGGTCCGGGAAGATCCCACATGCCGCAGAGCGGCTGGGCCCGTGAGCCATGGCTGCTGAGCCTGCGCCTCCGGAGCCTGTGCTCCGCAACGGGAGAGGCCACAGCAGTGAGAGGCCCGCGTACCACAAAAAAAAAAAAATGGTTAAGATGGGAAATTTTGTTATGTGTGTTTACCACAATCAAAAATTTTTTAAAATATGAATTGGAGATCATTTCATATCAATATTTTATCACTTAATTTTGCATTTTCCTTTATACTCCTGCCTTCTATATCGGGAATCAGGAATCTCTGGTCTGTTTGGCAAACTCTGCCTGTTTTTGGAAATCAAAGTTTAATTGGAGGACAACAAGGGCCAGTCATCCGGGTTGTCCGTGGCCATTTCCATGCTATGACGGCAGAGAGAAGTAGTAGCGACAAGACCATCTGGGCAGAAAAGCCCAAAATATTTACCATTGGCTCTTGATAAACACATGTTCTACATTCTTTTTTATTTTGGCCACGCCTTGAGGCTTGCAGGACCTTAGTTCCCCTACCAGGGATTGAACCCCGGCCCCGGCAGTGAAAGTGTGGGGTCCAAACCCCTGGACCCCCAGGGAATTCCCCCCATTCTTTTTTTTTTTTTTTTTTTGTCACATCAGGACACAAACCCCAAACCAGCTGGTTTTTCCAGCTCGTCAGGCTGGAGCAGAATTCCAACCAGGACGGAGCCACTCCAGCTCTGCCCACAGCCTACCTCCTATATTCTGCTCCCAGATACGTTATTTGCACATTGGCTCTGTTTCACCCAAGGGCCTATCTCAAGGGCGTTCACAGCTTCCTCAAGCTGAAACACGTTCCACTGGAACGGAACACACACTTTGTCCAGAACTTGTGCAAGTGAGAGCCGTGAACCACGACCTTGTGAGGCCCCAGAATTCCAGAACCTTCAGCGGAAACATGGCTTTGCTTACTTGCTCCATGTATGGGATTTAAGATCCATCTGGACCAAACATGGTTCCTGGCAGCCACTCCTGGATCTAAGAACGCCTCGGGAACTTTCACCTACAGGGAGATACGTTTCTGTTCTGACAGAGTGCCTCGAAACCAGTCACACTCTGACCTAAGCTAGAGCTAACAAAGCCACGTTCTACGTTCTAAAGACAGTGTTCAGCATTCCTAAAGCTTTTTGAGTAGGGAAGAACATTCATTCCTTGATGAGTTTTTAGTAGTTAAGATGTTATTGATAGCATCAGAGAGAATCCAAGGTTCCCTTCTTTTTACAGACTTACTGTTTGACTTCCTGCATTAGTTCATTTCCTGCTGCCTGTGTTAATATCAACCTTTTTATCTCTTACAGGAAATACAAGGACAGAGAGGACATGTTACATCTGGAACACTCTTGGTAAGATAGGATTATGGGCGCTCCTTCATCTTCTAGGTCTGCCTCTGTGTTACTTCATGTCGCTTTCTCAGAATGCATTGATAGTAAACTGATCTTTCTAAATTAGTAATTGATCACTTCCCTCCTGAGGATTCACGATTAATATACATGTTCCATGCACCCTTTCCTGGGAGGTACTCCCCGGCAGCTACAGAAAGAATTCCACCTCACTCTTTCCGATGCAGCTGTGCATCAAGGCTTGCCATGGGGCCGGTGTCTGGTTTTCCGGGAAGCCCGCAGCACAAATGCCATCAGATTCAGATTTCCATCTTTATTTCATGACGCTGCTGGGGATTGGGACACCATTGTCCTGCTGTTTATTTGTGTGCCCAGGGTGGCATCCATGAAAGGATGAGTTGTTTTTAACTTAAAAAAAAAAAGCAAGAAAGAGAGAAAAAATTCAAATGCCTGAGAGGTGTATTCAAACTCTTCTGAAATGGGATGATAATATCAAAGTCCCCTAAAATAGTGAAGCCAACTTCCCACATACAGAAGTAGTGTAAATAAGGTGGAAAGCAGCATGAAGCCTTGTTGTGTAGCTTGTTTTTCAGGAGCTGGCTGGCTCTGACAGTCAGTGTGCTTCTGGATTTGAAGCCCTCAGCTTGCCGCAGTCTATCTGGTTCCCGTCCAAATATCCTTCTTCTGATGGCAGACGATCTCGGCATTGGAGATGTCGGCTGCTATGGCAACGACACCATAAGGCAAGGACCAGAGAATTGCTCATCTGACACCCCGGTGCAGAGGCCACCGATATCGCATCTGACTCTCGGTCTGTGCGATTCAAACTATAACAGAATTGTACACACATCATTTCTCTGAACGCCCTTAATCCCGCCTTCTTCCCACACCTGCACGAACGCCAGCTCACGTGCATCCTGTGTGTGAATAATCGCTTCACCGTCAAGTATGATCGCCATCAGCACAGTCTCTGGTGGCACAGGCACTACCCTGAAGCTGCATCTGAATCCCACCCTCACGTACCACCGACAGTGTGCTGGTGGCGTGGAGTCAAATCTTCCAGTTAGGGTTAGCATGCCCGCACAGCTGTGCTTCAAATGCGTAACCGACAAGGACCTCCGTAGAGCACAGGGGGCTCTGCTCAATCCTCTGTAACGACCTAAATGGGAAAAGAATCTGAAACAGCATAGATACACGTCTGTGGATAGCTGAGTCACTGTGCCGCGCCCCTGAAACTAACGCAACGTGGGCCGCCAACTCCACGCTAATATAAAATAAAAAGTTAAAAAAAAGGAAGACTGTGTGTCCTAAGTGAGAAGTCACTCTGGACTGTCAATCCTGGATCTCTTTTCGTGTCTGCCTCAGCAACAGTAGTATATTGTGGAAACTTGGTAAATAATAATGCAGGGGATACTTCTTCGATGTTTCAGAAGACATTTGAAGTTTTTCCACTGCCTTTTTAAAAATTACTAATTGTTATTGGACTATAGTTGCTTTACAATGCTGTGTTAGTTTCTGCAGTATAACAAAGTGAGTCAGTTATACGTATACACACAGCCACTCTTTTTCGGATTCCCTTCCCATTTAGGTCACCACAGAGCATTAAGTAGAGTTCCCTGTGCTCTACAGTAGGTTCTCCTCAGTTACCTATTTTCTATATAGTAGTGTGTCTATGTCCATCCCATTCTCCTAATTCATCCCACCCGCCCAGTATCCATATGTTCGTTCTCAACGTCTGTGTCTCTATTTCTGCTTTGCAAAGAAGTTCATCTGTACCATTTTTCTAGATGCCACATAGAAAAGATATTATACGGTATTCGTTTTTCTCTTTCGGACTTACTTCACTCTGTATGACAGTCTCTAGGTCCATCCCCAGCTCTGCAAAGCCATTGTCTTTTGTTCATTCCTAAGAACGCATGCATGTGTTAATTGGTGACTGCCAGGTTTTCTATTAAGTAGGATGTCACTATGCTTGTGGGAAAAGCCTCTGTGTTTGTGCGCTGAGGAATAAGCAGTTAACGTCTCCGTCTGTAGGACTCCGAACGTTGACCGCCTTGCCGCGGATGGCGTGATGCTTACCCAGCACATCGCCGCGGCTTCCGTGTGTACGCCAAGCAGAGCCGCTTTCCTAACCGGCAGATACCCTCTCCGATCAGGTTTGTCCTTCCTTCCGTCTGACCACACAGTGGGCAGGAACATGCTCTTTTTGACTAATCACGCGCGGATTCTCCGGTACAGTGGGAAGAGAACGCTCTAAGTCCCCCATCAGATTGGAGTCAGTAAGAGCTGTAGATAATGAGGTGACACTGGTAGGACCCGGTGCATCTGATCAGCTCCTGTGATGTGGATAACCATATAAGGCAGGCGTTGGCAAACTCTTTCTCTAAAGGGCAAGACATTAAATACGTTCATCTTTGTGGGCCATGTAGCCTGTGATACAGCTACACAGCTCTACTGTTGTAGCTTGAAAGCATCTACAGACCTTACGTACATAAATGAGCATGGCTGTGTTCTGATAAAACTTTATTTATGAACACAGAAATGTAAATCTCATATAGTTTCATATGTTATGAAACATACTACTTCTTATTTTTTCCCCAACCATTAAATAAAACGTACAAAACCATTCTCCACCTGCAGGGGTTATGCAGTCGGGTGGTAGGCAGCATTTGTCCCAGGGGGCATAGCTTTTCAACCCTTAGTATAACATACATAATAATCTACCCCGAGGGATATTAAGGGACCTAACAGGCATTATCATGACTCTGGTTGTGCAAACGTTTAAGTAACCAAATGTGTTGAATCTGAAGAAGAAGAGATAGGGGACTCCGAAGATTGTTTTCAAATCTCTGCCCGCCGCGTGGAAAAGGAATTTCTTTTGCTCTCTGTGGCCCCAAGAAAAAGACCTGAGACCTCGGAATGATTGTAAAGCGGGAAATACGTCGACAAAATATTCCTCCCCTTCCACCTCAGGGGCTCCAAAATCATCCTCTTTTGCATTAAAAGTCATGCAGATCTTTCGTTATAAAGTTCTGGGGTTTTTGTTTGGTTGGTTTTGGGTTTGGTTTTAGTTTTGTGTTTTGAGGGGTTTTTGGTTTGTTTTCTTTTGTTTCTTTGGCTTTTTTTGGCTTTTTTGTTTTCTTTTGTTGCTTGTTTTTGGGGGGTTTGGGGCTTTTTTGGTTTGGGGTTTTTTTGTTTGTTTTTCAGAGGGGTTTGGAGGGTTTTTTTTTCTCCCAATCTTCTATCTCCCTGGGGATTTGAGTAGAAAGTAGACTAAAAGTTTGAAAGTCTGTATAATGTCCTTCTGCCCTTTGACCCTGAAGCTGACTCCTGGGAGTAGGGACAGACTTCAGACCCTGTATCAGCCAGAGTTCTCCAGAGAAATAGAACCAACAAGATCTATCTATCATCTATCTATCATGTATCTATCTATCTATCCATCTATCTTCTATCTATCATCTATCTATCCATCTATCTATCATCTATCTACCTATCTATTGTCTATCATTTATCTATCATCTATCTATCTCTCATTTATTTATTCATCTATCATCTATCTATATATCCATCTATCATCTATCATCTATCTATCTATCTATCATCTGTCTATCTATCTGTCCATCTACCATCTATCAATCTATCAGCTATTTATTTAGGATCTACCATCTCTGTCTCCTACTCTGTAAAGAGATTTATTTTAAGGAACTGGCTAGTGTGACTGTGTGGTTGGCAAGTCCAGAATCCTCAGGGCAGGACAGCAGGCCGGAGACGCAGGTGGGATCTGGTGTTGCAGTCTTGAAGCAGAATCCCTTCTGTGTCTGGAAACCTCAGCTTTTGTCCTGGAGACCTCCAACGGACTGGATGAGGCCACCCACCTGCACAGGGGTCACCTCCTTTAGTTGAAGTCGATTGATTGCAGACGTTAACCCAATCTACACAAGACTTTCACAAAACACCATGGGCTAGTGTTTGCATGGCTGGGGACCGTAGCCTGGTCAAGTGGACCCATCAAAGTGACCCACAGAGACCCTCCTATATATAGTTCTCTGCAACCTGCTCAGGGAAGAATAAATCCTCGACAACATAAGCTGAAACACCCCAACTTTCTTTGTCCTGACCAAGAACTATTTGGTTTTCACTAGCCTTCACTGAACCAGACGCATTCTTGAGGTTTTGGAAAATCTCAGAATTCTACACATTTCCAAAGCATGATCACTGAGAACTTCATTCGCTCTTTGAACCAAGTGGATCCTCTCTGATCAGACTGAGCTGCAGTCATGAAAAAGGTCTAGGAGGCAAAGAGCATCTTCTGAATCATTGGTTCTCAACTGTACACTGCAGAGCTTTATAAAAATATTGAACCTACATTTTTAAATGATTGGGTAGAGGTCCTGGATCTATCAGGGTCAGGATGAATTATGTCCGTGGTTCCCTACCTTTTCAGCACATTAGAATCATTCGGGGGGACCTTTTAAACATTCCAAATTCCACCCCAGACCAACAAATATCACAGTCTCTGGCGTGATATGATAACCAGGTGTCAGGGTATTCTGGAAACCCCTCCCATGATTCCAATGTGCGGACCAGTTGGAGAAGTACTGGATTCTATCAAGAGTTTGGTGAACTCATAAAATCATTTTTAATTCTGTTTTCCTTTTCATTTAATTCTCTTTCGGCTTACAACCTTGACATAGCAGGACCGTAAGTCTTCTCGCTAACATTTTCGATTAATGAATCATCTCCTTTGCCGACAAAAATAAAACCCATGAGGCCAACCCACGTTGGAAGTAAATTTTCAACCGAATTCTGAATAATGGAGATTTCCACCAAATGTTCTAAGTTAAAGTGATAATAATGGTGATACAAATCGATGTCTGATTGTAACATTTCTTTGAAAACGATTGATCAAAGGTATGGTGTCCAGTAATGGTTACCGTGTTCTTCAGTGGACGGGCGTATCTGGAGGACTTCCACCAAATGAAACAACTTTTGCAAAAATATTGAAAGATAAAGGCTATGCCACTGGACTCATAGGTATGGACGTTTTCTAAGTATTAAGCACATTACTTTTTTTTAAACATCTTTATTAGAGTATAATTGCCTTACAACGGTATGTTAGTTTCTGCTGTGTAACAAAGTGAATCAGCTCTACGTATACGTATATCCCCGTATCTCCTCCCTCTTGTGTCTCCCTCCCACCCTCCCCATCCCACCCCTCTAGGTGGTCACAGAGCACCGAGCTGATCTCCCCGGAGCACATTACTTTTATAGGGAGGTTATAGTCAAGTAAGAAGTTTGGAAATGAAATAGTTGGGACACAGTGGGATTTCTCATTTCTTTTCTAATTTTACCAAATTACCAAACATTTTCATAATGCTGTTTTTCCCCATTTCCTGTCTAGAAACGTGACTACACAGCTTAGAACCTTCCTGTCTGCTTCCGTAAAGAGCAGAGGCTTATCTTTCTATACGTCCGCAAACCACTTACGTCATGTGTAGAATGCATTAAAATTAGGGACTGCAGTTTCTTGAAAGGGGACCAAGGAGTCATCATCATTATCACGTTATAGGAATAAGTTTTGCTAACAGTCTCCTTTGTTGATCAGAAAGAGCGAAGCTAACTCTTTAGCTCTTTGAATATAGAATCCAATAGGTTCGTGGATATATTGCTCGGGAAATCACATGAGGTTTTCTGGGTGACGGACACCATTGGGCTGCTGAGAAGGTACGCAGAGCATATCAACACTCCGGCAGTGACAGCAGGGGAGCTAATCACCTTCCGCTGACTGAACACGACACAGGTGGGGTCTGCAAAACCTGTCACCCACCACCACCCTGACTGTGATTATAATGAATTAGCCAAAGGGACGGAGAATTCTAAAGTCAGGAAAACTTGTGCTCACGCTGCTCACATCAGATGGAGTTTTCTGGAGCCGTGTGACCACTGTGTGCCTTGATTATTGCTCTCCTGTAGACAGTCGCAAAGTCAGGTGGAGTCGACTGAATAAGGGTCACCAAAGAGAGCAGGTCCTAACTGCTGGAACCTGCAAATAGAACCTTACCTAGGGAAAAAGGGGCTTTGCAGATGTGATTCAGTGAAGGATCTTGACATGAGGAGATGATCCTGGATTATCCAGGTTTCCTTATATACAAGGACAAGGGTCCTTTCACGAGGGAGACAGACACATATCTGACTACAAAGAGGAGATAGTGAGACCATTGAGGCAGAGACGGGAGGGACGCGGCCACGAGCCTGGGGACGCCTGGAGCCCCCAGAAGCTGGAAGAGGCGGGAAGGACCCTCCCCTGGAGCCTCTGGAGGGAGCACGGCCCTGCCCACTTGCCTTGATTTTGGACTTGCCCTCCAGAACTGTGAGAGCATAAATTCCTGTTGTTTCAAGCCACCAGTTTATGGTACTTTGTTCCAGCAGCAGCACAGGAAATGCTGCTACACAAGGTCCTCATTCCCTTGAAGTGACCCGGCCAGGCTGTGGTACAAACAACAGCAGACACTACGCCCACCTCCTCTACATCCCCACCTCATCCCACCACCCAGCAGAGAGCCTAGAACTTGGCAAGCACACCATACCGACGCCCCCAGGGATGGTCGGACCGTTGTCACGTGTGCGTACTTTTTGCTTTTCAGGAAAATGGCATCTGGGTCTCAACTGTGAATCCTCCGATGATTACTGCCACCACCCGCTCAGCCATGGCTTTGACCATTTCTACGGAATGCCGTTTTCCATGATGGGAGACTGTGAGCCCGGGGCAATGTCTGAAAAGCGCGCAGGCTTGGAGCATAAACTCAACGTCTGCTCGCATGTCATGGCGTTGGCCGCCTTTACACTCACCGCTGGGAAACTCACTCGCCTGGTAGCGGGCTCCTGGACTCTGGTCATCTGCTCAGCCACTGTGGCCCTGCTGTGCCTTACGACCTCCTATTTCATGGGTGCCCTGATTGTTCACGCCGACTGCTTTCTGATGCGAAATCACGCCATCACCGAGCAGCCCATGTCCCTTCAAAGGACGACGGCTCTTATGCTCAAGGAGGTCTCATCCTTTGTCAAAAGGTGAGTATCAAAGGTGGCTTCAGGATGAAAATGAATTTGGAATCTGCTTCTTCCGGAATGGGTACTGGCGTGGTGAAACGGTCCCAGCTCAGAAAGACATTTTTTTGGTAAAATGGGGCATAAATGATGTTCCCTGGAACTCAACTGGATCCGTTGAAACAACTGACCAGTCAGCTGAAATTTGCTGCTGTTCCTTCTTATTTTAGAGCCAGACCAGGGAATTCCCTGGGGGTTCAGTGGTTAGGACTCTGAGCTCGCACCGCAGGGGGCACGGGTTCTATCCCTCGTCTGCAAACCACGTGGCATGGCTAAAAAAATAAAAAGAGCCAGTCCAATTCTTTGAGCACCCCTGGTTACCACAGGGGTGATATTTAATGAACAGATGAAACTGAATCACCGGTAAGTTTTGCAATAAATTCTAAGTATTTTTGCAGTTTTTTGTTTGTTTGTTTGTTTTTTGTTTTTTGTTTTTTGTTTTTTTGTGGTACGCGGGCCTCTCACTCTTGTGGCCTCTCCCGTTGCGGAGCACAGGCTCCGGACGCGCAGGCTCAGCAGTCATGGCTCACGGGCCCAGCCGCTCCACGGCATGTGGGATCTTCCCGGACCGGGGCACGAACCCGTGTCCCCTGCATCGGCAGGCGGACTCTCAACCACTGCACCACCAGGGAAGCCCCAATTCTAAGTATTTTTAAAGCTCTACCATCAGGACCAAGTGGTCCTGTGGTTAACTTCAGCCTGGATGTAAATGTGAGTGACAGTGACAAAGAGACTTACCAGGCCAGACCAGGAGGGACACAATGAAAAGCTACACCAAACAGAGGCCATTTCGTGCTCCCCAGAGGGGTTCCAGAAAAGTGGGTGACTCCATGGAACCCCAGCTTACCTGGGTGGTGGTCATGTTCCGGAATATTCTTAGAGAGCTCTTGATGGAATTGCCAAATCTGGGTCAGGTGTGAAGCGAATACTTGGCTTTCAAATTAGAACAAACTAACCTGACGTGTCCTTGTTAAGTCTAAGAGCTTCACCTTTGCTTCTGTCCTTTAAGGGTGTAGATTAGACCATAAAGATCAGGTGAAGACAGGGGAAGGTGAGGAACTGTCTAGATTGGGGAGAATCAACTTGAGATTAATAACCCCATATACATCATTTTGAAAGTGGGTTTTTTCATGACTATTCCACATCCTAAACTTCATTGCATAAGAGCAGTTGTAAAGAAAACTGAATGTGCAAATCACTTATTCTTTCAGCTACGTTGGAAATCGAAAAATATACCGAAATAACAATAAAATAAAAGTCAGACCAGATGGCATCCTGGTATTCTATTTTACTTTCAGTCATCCGAAGTCCATAAAGTTAGAAAACGATAATCAGGAAGAAAAAGACGTATAAAATCGGTGTGGAGGGACTTCCCTGGTGGTCCAGTGGTTAGGACTCTGTGCTTCCACTGCGGGGGGCACGGGTTCGATACCTGGTCGGGAAGCTGAGATCCCACGTGCCGTGGCACGGCCAAAAAATTAAAAAATTCGTGTGGACTTTTCAAAAGACTTTAGAAGGAGGGAAGTCATCACACTGAAGATTCTCAGACACGAACATCGCGCCGTGGAACAGATCTACGCATTTGCTGCTGGTGGGTAGAGCTGCACAGTCACGTATCTGAGTAAGGACGTGACAATGGAGATTTGTATTTAGCATCTGTGGGAGCTCAATCTCAGGTTGACCAAAAAATAACTCCCATCACATTGTATCTACTTTCAGAAACAAGCAAGGACCTTTCCTCCTCTTCGTGTCCTTTCTACATGTCCACACCCCTCTCATCACTACCGAGAACTTCCGAGGGAGGAGTCCCCATGGGCTGTACGGGGACAACACAGAAGAGATGGATTGGATGGTGGGTAGGTACCTTTTTCAGATGAGAAAGTGATGGTTCCTCGTCCAGAAACTGCAGGAGGGAAGGATGTAAAGAATGAGAAGACCAGGGCTTCCCTGGTGGCGCAGTGGTTGAGAGTCCGCCTGCCGATGCAGGGGACGCGGGTTCGTGGCCCGTGTACGGAAAAAAAAAAAAAAAAAAAAAAAAAATGCAGACCCGGTCAGATTGTATAAAAAAGCAACACCCAAACACCAAAGAAATACACTCGTTTTTTTAAATCTGTAACTTTTAACCAACCACCTTCACCCATTTTTTCCCACCCCTCACCCTCACCTGCAGTAGCCACCAATCTGTTTTCTCTTTCTGTAGGTGTGGCTTTTTGGATCCCACATATAAGTGAGATCACACGGTATTTGTCTTTCTCTGTCTGACATATTGCACTGAGCATAATGCCCTCAGGGTCCATGCATGTTGCTGCAAATGGCATGATTTCCTCCTTTCTCAAGGCTGGATAACAGTCCGTTGAATGTATACAACACATCTTCTTTATCCATTCATCCATCGATGGACACTCGGGTTGCTTCCATGTATTGGCTATTGTAAATACTGCTGCTATGAACACGGGGGTACAGATATTTTTTATGTGACTCTAAGAAACTTAGAACTGCCACTGAAAACTATTCTTCATCCATGTACAAATGCCTTTGTCAGCGTCCTTCCCATCCTGTTCCCTATTTTTCTCTGTAATCTTCTTTCGCCTCATTTGTAAGGGTTCACGACGTTGTCCTATGCAGCATGTACACTTGTAGCTTTCCTGAAACTTTTTGGAAACGGGATTGGGCACATACAAAGACATATGTCAGTCTTAGATCAAGGATGCTTAGAAGAGCACAATTATGTTACTGACTCCCATTAAGCTTTAACACTAAAGACTCATTTAATGAAGTGTTCCAAAAATTTGGTGCAAGAGTTTCTTCTATTTTGACTGGCACAAACGCATCTATTCTTTGCAGGGCAGATCCTTGATACTTTGGACACGGAAGGTTTGACCAATAGTACCCTCGTTTATTTTACGTCGGATCATGGGGGATCCTTAGAGGCTCAGTTTGGAAACAATCAATATGGTGGCTGGAATGGGATATATAAAGGTAAGGGTGAGACATTCCCAGATCCATGTGTACTGTCTTCATCTCTTCCCAATAATTCCCAACCCTTTCTCTGGAATGGGAGTTTACAAAGCAAAGTCACAAAAACCAAAGGAACCCAAATGATCGTTGTGGTCAACAGAATAACGTCCCCAAAGATATCCATGTCCTGACCCCCGTGTGGTGGAAAACCAACACCCAGAATAATAAATACAACAAAATCTATGCTCTGCCAGGGAGGAACTAAATGTCATCATGTAATTAAAGAGGGAGGGAGAGAAAGAGAGATTTAAAAAAAAATGGAAAGGTTAAATCACCCAGGTAAGCAACCACTTTGGATTTTCAATCACATTCTTTCCTGTTCATGTTTAAACACAGGTGGCAAAGGCATGGGCGGCTGGGAAGGTGGGATCCGGGTCCCAGGGATACTCCGGTGGCCCGGGGTGCTGCCCGCTGGCCGCCTGATCCACGAGCCCACCAGCCTGATGGATGTCTTCCCCACCGTGGTCCAGCTGGGGGGTGGCCAGGTGCCCCATGACAGGTACAGAGCAGCCCAAAGAAGGTAGTTGCGTTTTGTGTAGAGCCAACATGTATGTCAAACATCACTGTCACTTTTGTTTGGCATAAAACATCCGTGAGATCAGTATCTGGAAAAACACTCATCATTCTCTGCTGGGATCCAACGTCTGCTTCATTTTATGCACAAAATGTCCTTCTCAGTCTTAAGTGGAGCCATTTGATTATAAGGACGATTGTCACTGAAATGCATCGATGAATTTACTAACGATTCATCACAAGAGATTCCTTTTGATGTAGTGTGGTAGGGACTTTTCACGATCCCAGTTTTTCTTATTTTTTAAATTTATTTATTATTTTATTTATTTATTTTTGGCTGTGTTGGGTCTTCGTTGCTGCACGCAGGCTTTCTCTAGTTGTGGCCAGCGGGGGCTACTCTTCATTGCGGTGCATGGGCTTCTCATTGCGGTGGCTTCTCTTGTTGCGGAGCACGGGCTCTAGGCACGTGGGGTCAGCAGTTGTGGCTCGCGGGCTCAGTAGTTGTGGCTCGTGGGCTTAGTTGCTCCACGGCATGTGGGATCTTCCTGGACCAGGGCTCGAACCCGTGGCCCCTGCACTGGCAGGTGGATTCTTAACCACTGCACCACCAGGGAAGCCCGATTCCAGTTTTTCTTCCTTTAAAAATTATAGAAAATTTGGGAGGAATAGAAAGAAAATAAAATTAGTTCATAAACTTGACAACGTAGAGATGAATACATAATTAAGTTATATGATACTTATATATTATATATATTTAGATATATTATATATATATTTTATATATTTGTATAAAATAGTATATATAGAGAGATATATATGTACATATCTATATATATTTAGACCCTTTATGCATGGACAAAAATTTTAATGGCTTTACAGTATTCTTTCAACTAACCTCTTACAGGTGGACTTTAGCCGTGTTCATTTTGAAAAAAAATCTGGCTTTGTCATTTTACTACCTGTCATAATTACCTTCTTAGTAAAAATCCCTGGAAGTTGAATTCCTGGGTCCAAGTGTATGGCCATTTACGAAATCTCTTGATACATTTTGTCAAATTGTTCCCTAGGAATTGCTACTGGCTGTATGTGAGAGTATCTGTTTTTAAAATAATAGAACTAAAATCACTTTAATTTATACATGTAATTTATTTATTATATATATAAACGACACATACAGTATGTGTGTATGCACATATACATATATGTGTGTTATCATTTCCAGTGCTTTATCAGCAGAGATGTTGAATATTACGTTCTCCTCTTTTCTCTTCTCTTACATTGAATGTGATGTCTCTGGTTGATTTTTTTTTCCTCCTGATTGGCTGCTAATTTTTAACATTAACTTATAATATCTCATTTGTTTTAAAAATAAAAATTTGTCCTTCATGTATATCACAAATGTATTTTGCTAGAAGATAAAATTCAGCCATATATTGTTGCTTGGTTTTATTTCTATATACATTTATATATATTTATACACACATATGTAAACATATGTGTGTATGTGTATATGAATACACGTTTGGAAATGAAATGATATATATTGTGTATATTCATGGTGTATATATATATGTGCTATATGTATGGTGTATCTATGCGGTATGCATATATTTTATGTATATATGGTGGGTATATATATCACCTATCTATGGTATATGTATGTGGTATGTGTATATGTATAGATATTGTATATACAGTGTATATATAATATATAGTGTATATATTGAATATATAATACATATATTGTGTGTATATTATATATTGCATATATAGTGTATATATATGTCTATTTGTATATAATGATATATATTGTGTATATAATGTATATATTTTTATATAATGATGTATATTGCATATATACACTACATATGCATATATATTTCTTTTATTATATATATTTATGAAATGATTCCAGGTCTTGTTGAAGAATGCCGCATGTTCTATAACGACTTAAACTCCAATCCATATAGAACCAAGCAGGTGTTTCCATTTTGTTCAGCTATTTGTGCCTTCAGAATAAGGCTGGGGGGACCATTACTTCAGCCGAGCAAGCTGGACCTTCCAACATCTTTTAGCCGAAGGCGCTGTGTGCAGGCGGATGGGGTGCTGACTGCCCCGGGGCGGCCCTGGGCTTGTTAAGGCCACGCCCACCTTCAGCAGCCCCGCCCTGAGTCCCTGTGCTCCTGCCTGTAGGGTGATTGACGGCCGGGACCTGCTGCCCTTGCTCCTGGGGACAGCCCAGCACTCGGAGCACGAGTTCCTGATGCATTACTGCGAGAGCTTCCTGCACGCAGCCCGGTGGCACCAACGGAACAGTGAGTAGCCTGCCTGAAGGAGTCATGTCTTGGCCTCCGTTCGCATTTTCTGCTTCTTTGTGGCTTTTGCATGCCCGCGCGAGCTCCTTTATTTCCTTCTTGGCGGTGTTTTTCTTCTGACGCCGGCAACGTCCTTTCACTGTCGATGATCCTGTGGTGATCGGAAGGGAATTCTCTGGTCTAGGCTATGGCTATGGCTTTCCCGTCCCCCAGCCCCATGAGGTGAGGTGCAACTTTTATCATCACACACACACACGTGTACACACACAGGTGTTCCAACCTGATTCTAACCTTCCCAGTCTGTCGTCTTAATCTATATTTGCTTTCCATGTGTCTTAACTTCATGACACCATCTCACACCTGTTATATTAACGATAACTTTGTAAAACAAGCAGTAACATGTTTAGTGAATAACTTTTGCATCTCAAACTTTTCTGGGCTGTTTTGGCCCAACAGTCCTTTCAAAAGAATTGTAAAATCATTTGCAACTATTTTTTTTAACCCCACAGGAATATCAATATCCATTGTCTTCAACATATAAATGATTGTGGGGGGTAAAGTGGTATCTTTACAGTATCAAGTGTTCCCAAACTGAGGCATGTTATGTCTCTGCACTTCTTATTGAAAAGCTATTCGTTTTACCAAGCACTTTACTCCCTTACCAAGTCATTTCATTGTATTTTAATTGCTTCCATATTTATAGCTGGATTCTCCATCATCGTCTGACTGGAGTTGCTTGAGGTTTTCTGTTTCTATGAATCTTTTTAAATCCAGCTCTTGGATTTACTAAACAACTGTATTTCTAAATTTTCTAACTGCTTGAGTTCTGCCTCTGCCTTGGTCTGTGGTAACAGACTTTCAGCTATTTGAGTTTCTTCTCTTTTCTTCATTTCTGTTTGCCTCTCTATTATTCTGCATTTCGCCCTGACATTTTCTCCCTTTTTTGTGGCTTTGCCTTAAGGACTTGGTTTTCTTCCAGGGTTTGGGAAGGCCTATAGCCCTCTTGCAATTCAACTCACTCTTTTTTCTTTATGCCTCAAAACCATTCTCTGGACATGTCCAGTTGTCTGAAACAAGAATAAAAGAACACCTTTTGGAATCCCCCTTATTTGAGGAAGTTACCAATAGATTTTAAAAAAATCTCCCTCCTTTTCCTGTCCATCCTTTCCAGTAGTATCATCATCTGGGATGATTTTTATTGCTACATTTTTGGGTTTTTAAGAATTACATATCATAGATTTCCTCTTTTAAGATTAAAAAAAACACTTTCATTCAGGGACTTCCCCGGAAGTCCAGTGGTTAAGACTCCATGCTTCCACTGCAGAGGGGGACGGGTTCAATCCCTGGTTGGGGAACTCAGATCCTGCATACCAAACTTTCATTCAGTTACCTAGCACAATCTACAACTAGTTATGCTTACGGATAATTTTTATTGCTACATTTTTGCTTTTTTAAATTTACATACTATAGATTTCCCCTTTTACGATTTTTTAGAAAACTTTCATTCAACTGGACAGTTCAGTCTACCAGCATTTATGCTTAGGGATGATTTCTATTGCTACGCTTTTGATTTTTTTAAGTCACATATTATAGATTTCCCTTTTTAAGGTTTTTTTTTTAAACTTTCCTTCAGTTCCATAGCCCAACCTTCAAGCACTGCTGTGAGTGGCACCGATACCTGGGATCAACGTTCATCCTCTTTTCCTTTACCCCGTGGCTGCCCCATTACTGAACCTCTCTTCTCTCAGTTATTGGGCAAATATCTCAATTTTTTTTTCCAAGGTAGATAGGGAGTGTGTGCTTTCTTTTTTTTTTTTTAACGTTTTGTTTTTCGGCCGTGCCATGCGCCGTGTGGGATCTTAGTTCCCCAACCAGGGATCGAACCCACGCCCCCTGAATTGGGACAGTGGAGCCCTAACCACTGGACTGCCAGGGAAGTCCCCTGTTCCCACTTGCCATGTCTCTTCGACAGCCCCCTCACTGGCCTCCCCAGGTCCACTCTTCATCCCACTCCCATTGTCCACTTAGCCCTCCATGAAAACCTTTCCAGGACCACCCACCATACCGATTCCTCCCTGTAACGTGAGCCAGCCTCTCCCCTTCCCTGGGGCAAGAGCTCGGACCCTAGGAGCCCCCAGTCACCAAGCTGCATCAGAACCATGCCCTGTGATTCTAGGACCTGCAGTTACTGCCTCAGGGCCTTTGCACGACCTGTCCCTGCCATCGAGAACACGCTCGGAAGGCTGACCATCCTCCGTTCTTGACCTTCCCGTCCCGCATCCACTACTACCCCACCCTGCACCTTGCCCACACACACACCTACCCCACCCTGCACCTTGCACACACACACACCTCCACGTCCGCCTTCCATCACCTGGACCGCTTGTATTTTCTTCCAGGCATTCGGCGCTCTTGGCAATCTTCTCGTTTCTGGTGTCTATTGACTGCTCTCTGGCCTGAGTCCCCTCCCTACGACTCTGTCTGTCTTCTCTCTGTACTCATCTGCTGAACAATAAAAACAATCACGGACATTGAATGAGTGTCCGCCCGACGCCAATGAACTCGTTTTACTCTGAAAACCCCAGCAGATGACAATTCCTGTCCCCAGTTCACAGGTGAGAAAACTGACACTTGTTAAGACAACAGGTCGCAGGGCTTCCCTGGGGGTCCTTTGGTTAAGGCTCCGCGCTCCCAGTGCAGGGGGCCCGGAGTTCCATCCCTGGTCAGGGGACAAGACCCCACATGCCACAGCTAAGACCCAGCGCGGCCAAATAAATATCAAAAAACAAACAAAAAAAGACAGGTCACCATAAATGCTTTGAAGGGAACGGAAGCCAGTGTTCCCATAAACACCAAACCACAGTGGTGCCAGCCTGGGAACCAGGGCTCGGGCAGGGAAATCTGGTGGCTGTGGGGACGAAGGGAACGGGATGCCCGTCTGAGCATAGGTCTTGGCTGCATGGGGACCCCTGGTCTCATTCTGACTCTCCTGTCCAGGTCCCAGGAGCAGCCCCAGCCATGCCCCGTCTCCCTCCCTGGTCCTCCTACACCAGGATCCAAGGGAACCCTCCCACCTGGTCCTGGAAGAGGCATGGCCACCAGAGTCCCGCTCACCGCCCTCTGGTTACACGTGTGGCTTCCCCAGACTTGCTGCCCTGCGAGGATGCCAGGGGATGCCAGAGGGAGAGTGGGGGCCTCCTTCCCCGCGCAGCAGGAAGCCGCAGGGCTCAGGCTGTGCAGTCCTGGGTCTGACCCACGGCCGGGGGCAGTGCTGGTGGGAGGAGAGCCTCAGTCTCTCCTTCCGTTTGGTCAAAATCGCTTCCTGAGGCTGAGCTAGGTCTGGTGCCAGCTGACCTCTAGGTAGTAAGTCTTCTCAGACGCTGGAGGATGCCTGTTACTGATGCGTGCTACTCTCTCCCTCCCTTCTTTCCCTCCTTCCTTCCTTCCCTCGTTCCTCCGTTCCCTCCTTTTCTTGGTGGAACCTTCACAGCTAGAGAGAAGCTCAGGAAAAACATCACTGAGAATTCACTTAGGAAACCACCGACCAGACAAGTAATTCATTCTTTTTTGTAAACAGCTCTGTGGCGCTCTCATTCACCATCTTAACTCGGGCTGCCATAACAAAGTACCATAGACCAGGGAGATTAAAATAATGTACACTTATTTCTCACAGTTCTAGAGGCTGGAAGTATGAGATCAAGGTGCCAGCATGGTCTGCTTCTAGGGAGGACTCTCTTCTGGGTCAGATTCAGCCACCTTCTCCCTGTGTCCTCATGTTGGGGAGAGAGAGCTCTGGCCTCTTTCTCTTCTTATAAGGACACGAATCCCATCCCGGGGGCCCCACCTTCACAACATCGTCTAACCCTAATCACCTCCCAAGGCTCTATCTCTTAATCCCATCACGTTGGAGCTCAAGGCTTCCACAATGAATCTGGGGTTGAAGGGGTGGAGGACACACAAACATTCAGTCCATGACATTCACGTAACCATAAAATTCACCCTTTTCGAATGTAAAAATTGAGTGACATTTAGCACATTCACAAACCTTACCGACATCTAGCTCTATAACATTTTCATCACCTCCAAAATGAAACTCCAAACCCATTAAATACTCACTCCCCAATCCCCCTCCCCCAGCCCCTGGTAACCATGAACCCGCTTTCTGTGTCTGTGGATTTGCCTGTTCTGGATGTTTCCTATAAACGGATCACACACTGTGTGTCCTTCTGTGTCTGCTTCTCTCACTGAGCATCGTGTGTTCAAGGTCCATCCACGCGGCAGCCTGTGTCACAGCTTCGCTCCTTTTCGTGGCTGAGTCATATTCTAGTGGTGGATTTGCCTGTTCTGGACGTTTCCTATCAACGGAATCACACACTGTGTGTCCTTCTGTGTCTGCTTCTCTCACTGAGCATCGTGTGTTCAAGGTCCATCCACGTGGTAGCCTGTGTCAGAGCTTCACTCCTTTTCACGGCTGAGTCATATTCTACTGTGTGGATGGCCCCCATGCTGTGTATCCATCCATCACTTGATGGACACTTGGGCTGCTTCCAGCCCCTGGCACTTGTGAATCACCCAGCTCTCCAGCAAAGTGTCCTGTTTCTCCATGCCAACCCTCCCCAATTCTTGCCCTTCCTCCAGGAGGGGCAGTGTGGAAAGTCCACTACGTGACCCCGATGTTCCACCCAGACGGAGCCAGTGCCTGCTACGGGAGAGGGGTCTGCCCATGCTTTGGGGACAAAGTAGCCCATCATGACCCACCGTTGCTGTTTGACCTCTCGAGAGACCCTTCCGAGGCTCATGCCCTCACGCCAGACACGGAGTCCTCATTCCATCAGGTGATGGAGAGAATCACAAAGGCCGTGGAGGACCATCGCCGGACGCTCAGCCCGGTTCCACTGAAGCTGGACATGCCGGACAACATCTGGAAGCCGTGGCTCCAGCCCTGCTGTGGTCGGTTCCCCCTCTGCTGGTGCGATCGGGAAGCTGACCCATAATAGCCGCCCGCCCGAGAAAACTAGGTCCCCGCTCCCTAGAGATCTCCGTTGGGGTCAAAATAAAATGGCCTGAAGACAAGCTGGCTGCTTGTGTGGGGCTGAATCCTTTCACCAACTCTAAAGAGAAAGTGTTACCGAATTCAGGTTCAGCTTCTCACCGCTCAGGAATACAATACTAAATTGGTACAAACGAACTTACGCACAAAACAGAAATAGAGTCACAGACATAGAAAACAATATTATTGTTACGAGCGGGCAAAGGGGGTGGAGGGATACATTGGGAGATTGGGATCAACATATACACATGACTATGTATAAAATAGATAACTAATAAGGACCTGCTGTAGAGCACAGGGAACCCTACTCAATACTCTGTAATAACCTATATGGGAAAAGAATCTGAAAAAGCGTGGATATACGTATATGTATAACTGACTCACTTTGCTGTACACCTGAAACTGACACATTGTAAATTAACTATACGCCAATTTAAAAAGTAAAGTTATTTAAAAAAAAGAATCAGGGCTTCCCTGGTGGCGCAGTGGTTGAGATTCCGCCTGCCAATGCGGGGGACACGGTGCGCCCCGGTCCGGGAAGATCCCACATGCCACTTAATAGGAGCTGTGCTCCGTCACCTCCCTCCCAGACCCATCCACACCCTTGTCCCTGATACTTTGAAGCCACTAGTCTTTGCATTCCTTAAAGTGAACTCAGACCCATAAGATCAAGGCCAGACCCCAGGACTGTTACCCGAAAACTGGGGTCGCCTCTTGGTGGGTGTGGAACCAAAAGACACATCCAAGCCAAAATCAGGAGAAGGAAGGGTTTATTATTTGCGGCAAGTAGGGAGAACACAGGGTCCCGTTCCCAAAGCAGTGTTTCCCGGAACAGCAGAACTGGGGAAGCTTTCATCTCAGCGTGCATGCATATTCATGGAGGGGGCGGGGAAACGCTTGGGTGGTACATGCATATTCATGAAGGGGCTTGAGCAGGGGAGAATTCAGCATTGCACTGGGGCCAAGGTCCACAGAGTCTAAGCTTTAGTTGAGTTGAAGTCACAGGGTCAGAAAAGGTCAGTAACATCCTCCTCCTTTAGGTCCCCGTGGATCTGGTGGTTGAGGCTCCAGACTAATCACCACTGAAACAGAACTGGGAGGCTTCACCACTGGTTTGTTATCTTTGCTACTGTTCCTTCTCTTGCCTGATAACAGTTTGCTCTTTGGTTCCCTTAAGATCATTAATGATCATTAGAGAAGTGCAAATCAAAACTACAATGAGGTTATAACCTCACGGTCAGAGTGGCCATCATCAAAAAATCTACAAACAATAAATGCTGGAGAGGGTGTGGAGGAAAGGGAGCACTTGCACTGTTGGTGGGAATGTTAAGTTCATGCAGCTACTATGGAGAATAGGATGGAGGTTCCTCGAGAAACTAAAAATAGAGCTACCATATGATCCAGCAATCCCACTCCTGGGCATATATCCAGAGAAAACCATAATTCAAAAAGAGACATGTACCCCTCCCCTCAATGTTCATAGCAGCACCATTTACAATAGCCAAGACATGGAAGCAACCTAAATGTCTATCAACAGAAGAATGAATAAAGAAGATGTAGTTCATATATGCAATGTAATCTCACTCAGCCATAAAAAAGAACGAAATTGTGCTATTTGCAGAGACATGGATGGACCTAGAGACTGTAATACAAAGTGAAGTAAGTCCCAAAGAGAAAAGCAAACGTGGCATCTAGAAAAAAGATACAGATGAACTTATTTACAAAGCAGAAATAGAGACGTAGAGAACAAACGTATGGATACCAAGGGGGAAAGGGGGGTGGGATGAATTGGGAGATTGGGATGGACATATATACACTATTGATACTATGTATGAAATAGATACCTAATGAGAACCTGTTGTATATCACAGGGAGCTCCACTCAGTGCTCTCTGGTGACCTAAATGGGAAGGAAATCCAAAAAAGAGTGGATATATGTATACGTATAACTGATTCACTTTGCTGTACAGCAGAAACTAACACAACACTGTAAAGCAGCTATACTCCAATAAAAATTAATTTTTTAAAAAAATCATTCATTACTAAGACCTGTTCAAGGGCAAGCATAGTGGCCAGGCTTAGATCCCAAAATGGCTCAGGCCAAAAATGGCTTCTCTTATGTCAACAAAGCCATGCCGGGTTCCTTCTTACCTGCTTATGCAACCTCCCCCAAATAGTACTTCTCGGGGCAGCAGCTCCCTGGCCCCCACCCCTCTTTGCCATTCCAAAACCCTCAGGACAGCCTGTATTTTGTTTGGGTACTTGGCCCAAGTGTCCCCAGGGCTCCTGTTCTGCACAGTTTGGGGGAATCTTGACTGCCTCCAATGCAGAATTTCTTCAACGGATCAAATCTGGTCTCCACCCTTGCCAAACTCCATGCAAAGCTACTCCTGGGCTCCTGGCTTCCTGCCCCTCCCTCCAGGCCTCAATCGGTGTGGTATTTCCCCAGAAGTCCTCCACTGATAAAAGCGCCCGTAGAATCATCAATAACCCAGGACAAAGAGTGAAGCCATAAACAACACCCAAGAATGAATCCAGCTAAAGTCATCACCCCGTCAAAAACAAGCCAACAAAATCTACCCATGAAAAGGCAAAGGTCTCTGCTCCAAACAGAATCTCCAGCCCCATTTCTGTAAATTCCAACACCCCGTTACGCCCCAGGCTTTTGGTTAACACGGATTTCCAATCCCCATCTGGTAAACACTGACCACCAGGCAAACTCCCACCGGCCCGCAGACGCACACACAGAAAGCCGGCTGAGGGGCCAACGAGGCTAACACATTTAAACGCCTCTCCCCTTGGCCACAGAGTAGAAGTCTGGCATCCTGGACCCTCGTGAGCCTGGATTCACATCCTGGTGGCCAGCCTGCAGGAGGAAGACTGGGGGGGGTGGGGGGGGCGGTGCTCACCGTGCCCAGCCCCGGCCAGGATTAATCAGCTCCTTCCTGGCCCCAGTCTCCTGGGAGTGCCCGCCCCGAGAAAGCCACCCAGGAAAACCTGTTTAGCAGAGCAATTCCCCGGAGGCCCCAGGACTTTAAGCGGATTAGGGAGGGAGGGGCGCCACACCCCGGATCTCGTGGGCGGGCCCAGGACACGGAGCGCTCGCGGCCAAGTCCTGCGCTCCGGGCTGCGCTCGGCCAGGGGACCCACGGCGCACACGGGACGCGCCGCGCCCACCCCCAGGTGCGCGGGACCCTGCGCCCCGGTGCCTACTGGATCCTGGGGCTGGGGGCACGGGAGTCACCAAAAGGCAGCTGGAGGCCGGCTCTCTGGCCTGTACACCCGCGGGACGAAAGCGCTTGGGGACAGGCGGGCAGTGCGCCCCACAAAACGGTGGGCTGGGGGTGGCGAGGAGACCGGAAGGGAAA
>NW_020174373.1:647977-665297 GCF_003031525.2 Neophocaena asiaeorientalis asiaeorientalis | reverse complement strand
CAGGCGTGTCCCCTCCACCCCAAAACGAAGATGCACCCCCTCCTGCACTGGGACAGCCCCCCCACCTCCCCCGGAAGGGTGGCGGTGTTCCCCAAACCCTCCAGGATACGCGCCGTCCGCCCCTGGGCCCCCCCTCCCCTCTCCAGCTGTCCGGCCGCGACCCGTCCCCGGAGCGCAGCGGAGACGCGGGAAAGGCGCGCCCGTCCTGCAGTGAGAATTTACTTACACAGCGATGGGAAGGTGGAGGCCTGCATGCATTCAGTGAAATAAACCGAATTTGGGCCGACCAGGACCTTCCAAACCAAAATCTAGCGCGTTCAACTTTCCTGCGGCGCGTGGGATTAGCCAGTCTTTGGGACCAAAGGATTCAAAAGCTGGAGGCCGTCCTTTGTTAAATCCTAATATAGTGGAAAAATACACACACCTTCCCAGCAACCTGGTTTGAAAGGCCGACTTTTCATTCCAAGGGAGAGACGTTTATTTCTGCGTTTTTTGTTTTTTTCTTTTCTGTCCAGGGATTCTTTGGCGGCTCTACTCACTGTGTGTTTGTTTCTGAGGACTTGAGAATTCAAAGCAGCGAATGCGTTTAAACCGAATATCCTACTGACAATGGCAGATGATCTTGGTATTGGGGACCTTGGTTGCTATGGGAACGACACACTGAGGAATCTATTCCTACGCTGATGGATCATTTGGGTTCTTTCCACTTTTTCACTCTGAGCAATAATGCTGCTACGAACCTTCCTGTACAAATCTTTGTGTGGACACAGCTTGTTTCATGTCTCTTGGGTAGAAACCAGGAGTACAATGGCTGGTCCTAGGGTCCCAATATCTTGTTTTACATCAAGGAAACCCTTCCGTTGGAACATCATCTCCTAGCTTTTGACCAAAGCAAGCAACAATTTAGATCCAAGTCGACCCCTCTGTGGCCAGTGGGTTTGGACTGACCTTGAAAACCGCCAAGACGTTGGGTCTGACTGCCCAGCACCACCTGTAGAAAGAGCCTCTGTGATTTTGTCTGTAGTTTGTCTCTTTCTACCCCAAATGCAGGCACATTGGGAGCAGGGTCCGGGGGGGGGCGCCCTATAGCCAGCAAGGAGGTTCTCTTAATTTTTGGTATTTTTTTGGCCGCACAGTGCAGCTTGTGGGGTCTTAGTTCCCCGACCAGGGATCGAACCTGTGTCCCCTGCAGTGAAAGCACAGAGTCCTAGCCAGTGGACCGCCAAGGAAGTCCTGGGGTTGTCTTCATTTAAGTCATTGATTCGTTGAGGAAAGCACTGAGGCCACTGGCCATGGGCGTTGCTGCATGCCTCGTCCAGCTGTGGGGCTAGACCCCAAGAGCATCGTCCGCTAGGTGTGTTGGCATTCTTCCACAACCTACTGACTCGCTGGGTCCTCCATCCACCACCAGCCCCACCAGCCCGTCTGCAAGCAGGGCACACCCTATCTAGGCATTCTACCAACACAAGCTCATAAGGTGACAGGTGTACAACTCACCTGGTTTAGAGAAACTACCTTTGGTTTCAAGGCAGGAGGACGCCACGCCCAGTACACCATCCTTAACTTCACCTCTCAGTGATTTGCTATGAAATCCTTCACCCTTCCAGCGTAAGCCATTCTCCTGTTGTAAGTCAGTCCCATCTAATTCTTTCTGGCAACCAGGTATGTATCAGAAATACATACCAAACACGCTGGAAGACTTTTTCGTTCCAAATCCGGGGGTCGAGATCAGCAGTGCTTTTTCGTGAGGGGCCACACGGGACTCTGGTAGGCTGCATGGACCATATAAGGTCCACCTTACATATCCTTCTTTTTGTTCTGTTTATCTTGTCCAACTCTTGAGAAAAACGTGAAAACCATTCTTCGCTCCAGAGGGACTTACAAGAATAGACCCAGGGTCAGATCTGGCCGTCAATTGCTGACCTTTGTCCTAAATCATCAGACAATGAGGCATCCCTCACGGAGGGAGCACAGCTGGAGGATTCCGTGGCGACGTGGGTCCACAGGTATCCTCTTTGGCTGTGGTTAAACACTTCGCGCTTTCGTCTGCAGGCGAGGGTAGGGTTTGAGAGCCTGGTGACTCAATTTGGGTTTGGGATAGCGACACAGGCTCTCCCTCCTTGCCTAGAAGTGAGGTGATGCTGGACGTGACCCTATAGCCCGCAAATGGTGAGGGAGACAGAGGTCCGGACAGGAGACGGAGCCCCGAGACCCCCAGCTCTCTGGCCACCCACGCCGTGCTTCGGCGTAGCTGTGTGATCACTCATGCATCCCGCCCGTCTCTGGGCCTCACCTTTTTTTTTTTGCGGTACGCGGGCCTCTCACTGTTGTGGCTTCTCCCGTTGCGGAGCACAGGCTCCGGACGCACAGGCTCAGCGGCCATGGCTCGCGGGCCCAGCCACTCCGCGGCAGGCGGGATCCTCCCGGACCGGGGCACGAACCCGTGTCCCCTGCATCGGCAGGCGGACTCTCAACCACTGCGCCACCAGGGAAGCCCGAGCAAGGGTCTGCCTGAGCCCCTTGGAAAGCTCACTCGCTCTCAGAGCCCTTGCTGCTCCGTCCACGGGCAGGGCAGTGGGGCGCCGTGCACGGGCTGTTTCTGATCCCCCGTTACTGGCCGGCTTGCACGTTTGTCTTCCTGCCCCATCTCCTCCGCCTCTGGGGGCCAAGAATGTCACCTGCCTTCTCAGGAAACAAGGGATGTTGCAGCCCTCAGCCTCTGCAGTGGCCCCCGACGGTGGGGATTCAGGGTGGAGAACAAGGGGATGCTGGCCTTAGAGACTTAAGGTGCACATCAGAGGGATGCTTTCCCTGAGCCCAGACTCTTGCATCGCCCCCCACACAGAAAAGCGCTACATTCACACTTGAGATGTCTGTTTTTCTTCAATTAGCAGTCATCTTTTCATGTTCAGCTCTCTGGGATTATTCTTGTTTTTTTAATCTCCTGTCTATCCAGGCTCCCCCCGGACCTCTTGGGAACAGTCCTTCAGAGCGATCTGAGAACCTGTGTCCAGGGCTTCCGTCCTCACAAAGTCCACTGAATAAAGCATAATTCTCACCTTTTACGTTGTGCTTTTTTTTCCCCATCCATACCTCTAAAGGAAAGCTTTGCAGGGGTGTGAGTACGCTCTGCGGGGTCTGGGGAACCCACTCAAATGTCCAAACTAGGGAAATTTCACAGAGCTTTGGCAGCCTGTTAAAACACGCAGTGGAGGATTCAGCAGACGGTGTTGACACAATTGGATTTTCAAAATATGCGAAAGGACAAGTTTAGCTCCTTATCACACCGTGCACAGAAATGAGCTCAAAATGCAGCACAGACCCACACAGAAGAGACAAATCGACAAAACTTTCCAAAGAAAACTTAGGAGAGGATCTTTGTCCTCTTAGGTTAGGAAGGAATTTTCTAGATAAGGCAGCAAAAGCCTGATCTGTCAGGGTCGGGGGGGATTAGAGTTTATCAAATTTCAAAGCACTCATTAAGAAAATGAAAAGATATACTGCAGACTGGGAGAAAATATGCGCAAACGAATGCAAGTCAATAATAAGACAAATGAGAAAAAGAAAAAGAGTGGATATATGTATATGTACAACTGATTCACTTTGCTGTACACCTGAAACTAACACAACATTGTAAATCAACTATAGTCCAATAAAATTTTTTAAAAAATAAGACAAATGATCTAATAAATGGGCAAATGATGTCAACAGATATTTTACTAAAGATGACAGGAATGGACAATACGCACATGAAAAGATGCTCAACATCGTTACTTATTAGAGAACTACAAATCGGAACCACAGTGAGATACCACTTCATGCCCATTTGGATGGTTAGAATAAAAAAAAAAAAATGACAAGTGTTGGTGAGAATATGGAGAAATCAGAACCCTCATCCACTGGGTTTTTTTTTTTTTCCAGGGTGGTTAAAAATATGAGTTTGGAAGCAAGCAGTCTTGGGTGCAAATTTCTCGTTCTGTTTCTTCATCATGATGTCTTTGGGTTCATCCCTGAAACTCAAGTTCAGTTGATGCCACTATAGCATGAGATGTATACAGCTGTCTCTTTTCTTTGTATAAACTTTCTTACATTGAGATAATTATAGATTCACGTGCAGTTGTAGGAAATAACACCAGAGCTTCTATGTGCCCTTTACCCGTTTCCCCTCAACCATACAGCTCTAGTAATACAGTAACCATGGTAACCAGAATACGGGCATGGATGCAATCCATCCATCTTGCTCAGATTTCCTCAATTTTGCTTGTGAGGACACAGGGAGAAGACGGCCATCTACACGCCCAACAGAGACACGTCAGGAGGAACCAACCCTACCCACGCCTGGATCTCGGACTTCCAGCCTCCAGGACAGGGGGAAATAAATGTCTATTGTTTGAGGGACCCGGTCTGGGGTGCTTTGTTATTGCAGCTCAGGAAGACCCACCCAAGCGTTCTAAGGGTCCTCTATCAAGCTGTATCATTTTGCCTATGGATGTCCAGTGGTCTCGGTATCATTTGTTGAAAAGACCATCCTTTCTCTAAGGCATTGCCTTTGCACTTGGTCAAACCCTTACGGGAAATAGTAGGTGCCCGTGCCCAGGGTATTGGAAGATGAAATAATCAGGGACATCAAATGCTTGGTACACATCTGGTCCCCAATACTGGGTGCTTTCTCTACTGGTCTTGGCCCACTACTGAAACCTGGAAGGTCTATAAAAGCTTTTCTGGAGGAGGACACAGTCTTGATGAAGAGCTGAGATCTAGACAGGCTGACAGAGAGTGTGTGTATTAGTTTCCTGGGGTGGTTGCAATAGCTGACCACAAACCAGAGGCTTTAAACACTATAAGTCCATCCTCCCCCATCCCGGAGACCAGATGTCTGAGGTCAAGATGTCCCAGGGCCGCGCTCCCTCCAGAGGCTCCAGGGGAGGGTCCTTCCTGCCTCTTCCAGCTTCTGGGGGCTCCAGGCGTCCCTGGGCTTGTGGCCGCGTGCCTCCCGTCTCTGCCTGTCTTCCCGGGGCTTCTCTTCTGTGTCTGTGTCTCTCCTCTTCTGTCTCTTAGAAGGACACCTACCAGAGCAGATTGCTTTGAAAAGGAAGCAGTATAAGGGTTTCTTCCCAACTTGTTTTCCTACTGTCTTTTCCCAAACTGCCAAGGTTATATTTTTACAAATCTCTTGTAGAGGTTCCTGGTTCCTTGAACAGTAAATAATCGAAAAATAGTTCTTGGATGACTTAGTAAAGGACTCATTCCAAGAACTTACAGGAAAAGGCAGGGGGTAAAAAAAAGTCCTTGAGAAACTGCTCTAAAAGGGCATGTCTTTCAACATGTCCTACAAAGCACTTGGCCAGAGAAATATTTTTGTGCGTTTTGTTGATACCAAGGAGTGGCCGTCTAGAAAAGTTATTTCGCATAGCAAGCAGCAACAAGCTGGCAGAGTTAACTAACCCCACCAGGAAATCCGTGCATGTATCACGCAGACTGGGGTTGTCAAGCCCAAACATGGTGGGGGACCCACCAGAGACCAATGCATGTGATTTGTTTTTTCTTTCTTCCCCAGCTCTATTATCATTGACATGCAAACATGGTGTGAGTTGAAGGTTGCAACATAATGATTTCATGTATTTATTTACTTTTGAAATTCTGTGATCCATTTATTTATTTTTAGGCCACACTACATGGCATGTGGGACCCTAGTTCCCTGACCAGGGATCCAACCTGCGCCCCCTGCGTTGGAAGCTCGGGGTCTTCACCACTGGACCAGCAGGGAAGTCCTGATTTCATGGTTTTTTTTTTTTGCGGTACCCGGGCCTCTCACTGCTGTGGCCTCTCCCGTTGTGGAGCACAGGCTCCGGACGCGCAGGCTCAGCGGCCATGGCTCACGGGCCCAGCCACTCTGCGCCATGTGGGATCTTCCCGGACCGGGGAACGAACCCACGACCCCTGCATCGGCAGGCAGACTCAACCACTGCGCCACCAGGGAAGCCCTGATTTCATGTTTATAAATCTTGCCAAACGGTCACCACCAAGCATGAGCTCACACCTCCACCAGATCACATAGTTGCCCTTTCTTTTTGGTGATGAGAACTTTTAAGATCTACTCTCCTAGCGACTTCCGAGTTCGTAATACAGTACCGTCAGCTTTCATCACCGTGCTGTGCACTAGCCCATCCTGTTCCGTGTTCTGAATGTCTGTCCCCATCCCCAAGCTGTGTGAGTGTCTACGTGACATCAAGTCCCATCTCTCTCTCCCCCATTAGCGGTTTGTTCTGGCGACAGTCCAGTGCTAGGTTGTTTTTCTTTTTTAACTTTTAAAAAAATTTAATTGGCATATAGTTGATTTACAATGTTGTGTCAGTTTCTGCTATACAGCAAAGTGAAGCAGTTATATGTATACATACGCCACCTCTTTTCGCGATTTCCTTCCCATTTTTTCCCCTTTTATAAATCATACAATTTGCTTATTATAGTAAACTTGCTGACTCTCTCTGCTTATTATCTTGGTTAACAATCGGTGCTGTCTACAGACTGTCATACAGAGCGAAGTAAGTCAGAGAAAAACAAATATCGTATGCTAACACATATATGTGGAACCTAGAAAAATGGGACAGATGAACCGGTTTGCAGGGCAGAAAGAGAGACACAGATGTAGAGAAGAAACGGACGGACACCAAGGCGGGAAAGCGGGGGGTGGGTGGGTGGTGGTGGTGGGATGAATTGGGAGATTGGGATTGACATGTACACACTAATATGTATAAAACAGATAATAAGAACATGCTGTATAAAATAAATAAATTTCAAAAAAACAACAAACAAACCCCGAACAACAAAAAATATTAAGACAGTAGTGGTATATAAGACATTACCGGGCTTCCCTGGTTGTCTGCATACTGCAAAAAAAAAAAAAAAAAAAAAAAAAAAAAAAAAAGAAAGAAAAAGACATTACCTTAAGGCACTAAGGTAAAAATGGCATGGTACTCTAAAAGGGCAGAGACCTATGAAATCGGGAAGGAGAATTGGTCTACTTTTCCTAATTCAGGGGTGGTGGCTAAAAGAAACCCTATTTTAGTTCAAGTTGTTTGCAGTTCCACACCGAGACTCATCAGCATTAGGGTAACTCCTGTGCGTTCAAGCGCCAGGACTTGACCAAGTGACCTTGAATAACAAAAATACTTGCTGTGTTCCTGTAAAGCTACACACCTTAATCCAGCTGGCCAGGTCAATACATCTGGAAATGCTTTTTCTTCACCTGCCATTTCATCCTGCCCCAAAATAACTGGATAATATTTCTAGAACAATTAAATGTGTTTTTTTAAAAAAAAAAACTCCTATGTACCAAAATATTAGTGATAGTATAGGTCAAATCACATCTCTCAAGGATTCAACTTATGCTAATTCTGCAGTCCTGACATTACACAGCCCGAATTCTGGCATTGGCATTCTTCAGGAAATAACCTCGTATGATACCTCTTGGATGGATATTACTTAGACGTCGTTAAAATGTTCTTATAGGTTCTTGTACGTTCTCATGTATTGATTTAGCACGTGTCAGAGTGCCCGCCATTTGGAGAGAACTCAAAAAACCATGTGATGGGTGGATAGATGGATGATGGATGGATGGATGGATGAAAGGATGGATAGATGATGGATGGATAGAGGGATGACGGATGGATGGTGGATGGATGGATGGATGGGTGAGATGGACGAGTCAATGCTAGGAGAGTAGGCAGCATGCCTGGAGAGAACTTATGAGATTTCCAAAGGTAAGAAGTAAACAGTTCTACTCATTTTACTGCTACCATCAATTCTGAAAAAACCCATTTGGTTATTTACGTTTATGGCAGGACAAAGGCGTCCCATTCCTGTGTTATTCCAATGGCTCAGAACACACCCCAACACACATCAGAAGGAGACCCCACTGCTGTCTTAAAATTTTAATTGCAGTGTGCTAGCCTTTATCCAAACGTGAGGACTGACCCTAGGACGCACGGCAGAAGTCCATTTTAAGCGTACACTTTAAGCCAATGAGCGATCGACCATAGGCACTGGGAGAATCCTCTTCTCCAGAGAAGCTGGACCGGACTCAGATGTTCATCTCCTGGAACCCTCCTCTCACGGATGCCAGACTCAGGCTCCCGTTTCTTCTAGTCCAACCCTATGGCTCAGAGCACAGACGTTCCTTCCCCAACACAAAGTTACGGGATAACTCTAATGGTTGGTGATCACCCCATGCAACCCACCCAAGGACTATGTCCCTATGGCTATTTCCAAGTAGCCCCTGAAGCTATCTGTGTGAAACCAACCAAGACTACCGATCATTCACCCATAGATAAAAAGAAACAACCCCTCCACAGCTCACACCTCACACAAGTGAATGCCACAACGAAGCCCAGAAGTCCGCCCAGATCTCAGATGGATTTGAACACAGCCCTCTCAAGCTTCTTCCAAACCTGTGTCTAATGAACTCGTGCTTTTCAACTGCACACGTGTGATGAACCATTCGAACGTTTAAAAACTACATTTCCTTCTCTTCGGTACAGCGACTGACATCCAGCTTTAATTACCCTACGGTGGCAGCCAGCAATGACCCTGGGAGAAGCTCCAACATACCGCCTTCATGTCCGGATGCTTCTGGAGGTGAGGCTTTCTCATGGAATGAAGTGTCTAGTGTCGTCAAACGGAGAACTGTCCCAAAAGAACCGAGTTGACATGGCTTGCAGAGCACAGTGACTCCATACTGTGAAGTGAGGTAGTGTGACCCAGCAAAGGGCAGCCTGGTGTCCTGGGCCGCATACAGGTTTGCCTCGAAACAGCCTCAACCAGATCCAGCTACCGTGAGCGCATGGCCACCAGACACCCCTCAGCGTAAACCCTTGGTTCTTCTACACCAGTAGGTCATGGAAGCGGTCACCTCTCCCAAGCCAGCTGGAATCTTCCTTCCAAATATCTCTGACACATCTCCATGGGGCATCTGTCAATGCACTTGGAAGTCCTCTTGGGTACTTCTGCCGAAGAGGAACCACAGCTCTGGTGTTTCTCAGCCATGCTGTGCCTTGGAGTCACACTCAAGGCATCCGAACGTTTGCTTCGTCTTCACAGAAAGGACTTTTCATTCTGCAAAGCCTCAAGGCACTGAATAAAGGTTCCCAGGGCACTCAGTAGCTCTCCTTGTGTTACGGGCACTGGGACAGAAACTTTGCAGTGACATCTAACCCTACGTAGGACGGACACGGCAGGACCTGCCCAGGACAGAATCCTGAGTTCCTTCAAGCAAGACCAGAGACCCAGGGTTGACCAGAAGGTTATTCCTGTTCCCTTTTGCCGACAAGGTGTAAAGGAGATGCAACCTCCTGGGGAACCCCCAGGAGGCATGGGTAGCTGGGGTCACACAGGCCTTTGAGCTGGGTTTTGGATGGACCATGTGACTGACATGAGGCACTCAAGCTGGTCAACCATAAAGAGAGGCACATCGTGGAAGAGTCTTTCCCTCGGAAAGGACTCGAGATGTTCATGGAACAGGGCCACCCAACGCCACGGCACCATCACTGCAGGAAGCGGTCCAGCTTCTCCTGAATCCGGACAAACGCATCCTTCCCCAGGTAATCGATGCATCCCTCCTCCCACTTCCTCCGCTCCTCATCGGGACTCAGTGCCTTTTCTTCGATGGAAATCTCGGAGACGGAGATGGCCAGGTCCACCTAGGGAAGACAAGCCCACAGGAGACGGTGTTAGAAAAACTGTTGTCAGAGAGTGAAAGCCGGCCCGGGCATCCACCTGGCTGAGCAGTCGGTTCCACAGACAGAAACCTCACCACGTCTCAGGGAGACGGTGCTGACACTTTGCTTCTGAACAAACCACACGCTGAATTTAATACGACCTTCTTACAAGAAGAGGCTTTGTTGGTCTGACTTTTTTGAATTGTATACTCTATCACTGTACTTGTGTCCCCTTGTTCCTAAGACTTGTTTTAATGTCTAGCCACTAAACCCTTTCACACACGCTTATATGATGATCTTGATCTTTCCACCCACCAAAAAAAGGTTCTGTATCTGCTATAATTAAAAGGGATAACCAACAAGGACCTCCTGTAGAGCACAGGGAACCCTGCTCAATATTATATCACAACCTAAATGGGAAAAGAATCTGAAAAAAGAATAGATACCGATCTATGTATAACGGAATCAGTGTGCTGTATACCTGAAACTATCACAACATCGTTAATCAACTACACTCCAAAATAAAATAAAAAGTTAAAAAAAAAAAACAAAAAAACGTTCTGTATCCCTGTGTGTAACCAAACCACGCGAAATGAAGAAAAGGTTCAAATTGTGTAAATAAAGCGTATGACATTTTGGACAGCCTGGCAAGACCATTTCAATGCTAATTTAAATCGTTTTTTTTTTTCTTGCCATGGCAGGGTTTCCATCTTCTTAAAGGATACGTATGAGGAAAATTATAAATACGCAAATGTGTACACACACACACACACACACACACACACACACACGACTTTTGGTTGGCACGCAAATAGATCAGCAAAAGGGGGGGTGGGGGGAGGACAGTGCTGGACACCAGACAGTTATGCTACTGTTTCTATCCGCTAGGCATGCAACACCTTCTCCACCGTTTATCCGCCACGATGCTTTCAAAGAGTTTTTACACACAAGGTTCTGCTTTCTACACTCATCCCCGCACATTTTATTGAAACACTGCCGACGTGTTGCTCAAAGAAACTGCGAGAGTGAACACAAGATCTTTTCCAGGATAACTCAGCACGTTTCCCCGCTAAGAGCGCTTGGATTGGGGCTCCGTGAGTTCCCGGGAATGAAAACTTTCTGGAAAGAGTGGGACACATTCAACTATATCTCAATTAAAAAATAAATTCAAAAGAAGAGAGACCCCAGAGAGCTCCCTCACCCCTTCCTCCATGTGAGGAACCAGCAACAAGACGCCCTCTGTGAGCCAGGAAGTGGGCTCTCACCAGACACCAAGAAATCCATCTCCTATTATTCATAAGCCACCCAGACTACGGTGTTTTTGTTACAGCAGCCTCAACAGACAAAAATACAATCCAAAAAGTCAATACGAATTTTCACCCTACACCCAACTCTCAGCTCTAGAGCTGTATTTGCTCTAAAAGACCAAAAGGTATTACGAGATCATGGTTAGAGAGAAATGAGCCTTCATTAAAAGCATCATCGCAGAGCCTGAAGTTTAAGACCAGAGCATCTGTAAGAGGGAGAGTCAGGAAGAAAGCATCTTTCACTGCCTTCTTCAAGAAGAAATCAACGCATGCTCGATTTGGATTGAAAGGTTCCCCCACCACCACCAAATTTCCCAGCTTTTACGCTCGTCTTTTTAGACAACGTGCATGAACTTCCAAGCTCACTTTGCAGGAAAACACAGCACAGCCCCATAACTTCAATTAACTTTTGCAGAACAGCTTTTGAAGAGAGAACGGGTATGATTATCAGAGCAGAGGACAGGAAAGAGGGTGGACCGACCACCGCGGGCAAACGCAAGACAAACGGGTCTCAGGCGGCAGGAGAAGCAGGCGGACTCTTCTCTCCACAAGCGAGGCTCGAAATGGGGGTAACGCCAGTGCGTGTACACAGCCGGCCCCTGAGTTAGCGCACAGCATCCATCAGGAGAGCTGGACAAGGCAAACAATGAGGACACCACCTCCAAAGCGTCCTGGAGACTGGGGTCCCTGGTGACATCCACAGGGGGCTCCCGGCGTGGCTCCAAGGCTTCCTCAGGTGGGCCACCTTCCACGCTCTCCACGGGCTGCTAGAAACATAACCGTTCCATCGTTAGTCTGCAGGGGGCTTCACAGCACCGCAGTCTTAACCAAAATGACAGAGAACTCTTTTTTCCTGGGAAAATAAGACCAAACGAATGGGTTGTGCTAAATAAGTAAGTCATTTAGTGTGCTTTGCCACTCTGAACTCCTCCCCAGCTTTTTCTTTCACAAGATGAGATGATGACATTTGTCACGCGATGTAAAGGTTAACTTTTCAAATCAGGAGACTGGGATTGACACATACACACTGCTATATATAAACTAGATAACTAATAAGGACCTACCGTATAGCACAGGGAGCTCTACTCAATACTCTGTAATGACATATATGGGGAAAGAATCTAAAAAAGAGCGGATATATGTGTATGTATAACAGATTTGCTTTGCTGTACAGCTGAAACTAACACAGCATCGTAAATCAACACTAGTAAAAATTTTAAAACAACAACAAAAATACTTTTCAGAGAGGGGCAATTAGTTTAGACCAAATGTCTACGGAAGCACTTGACTAAGATGGTCTGTCGGCGAGATTAAGAGTCTGTCTGGGTTTAATCTTCTGAGGCTGCTTGGGAACAAAAGCCCAGATTCATGTGGGTAAATTTAGGGGGGGCAAAAAAAAAAAAGGGAAAGCCATAATCCTTGAACAGTGATGTGAAACACGGGTGCAAAGTTGTCCCGAAAACTTAAGAAAAATTAAGGAAGACATATAGGCCGTTTTGATGTTGTATCTTTTTCTTTTCTGAGTCTTCCTAAAGCAAGATATAAGAGAATGACCAAAGGACCAACACAGAACTCAGTGATGGAGGAGGGAAAAAAAAATCTGAATAGACAACCGGTTCTCCTATCCACCTCGAAAATAAAGGGACTCATCACAACACAATGGGAAAACCTTTTAGAAAGGTCACAGGATGGCGAAGAAGCCCATGGGGCATCTCCTCTGGCGGTCGATGGACAGGCATGCAGAGACATGGCCATGCTTGAGGAGTAGAAGTAGGGAATTCCCAGGAGGTCCAGTGGTTAAGACCCTGAACTTCCAAGGCAGGGGGCGCAGATTCGATCCCTAGTCAGGGAACTAGGATCCCGTAGGCTGTGCGGTACAAAAAAAAAAAAAAAGAAGAAGAAAGAAACAGAAGTGAGTTATACCGAGCTGGTTTGGGTCCCTGCGAATTCTGCGAATTGGGCGGAGGGTGGTGACAACGGGTCACACATCACTCCAGCGGAAGTCTCCATTTCCGGCCAACCTATCATCTAAAAAAAAAAAAGCAAACGCCAAGTTAGGACAACCCTTCGTGCAAATAACGACAGACACCCAACTGATGCTTTTCTGCCTCCAAATACGGCAAATATGGCTCAGAGGAGCTCGCCAATGCCTGTGTCTGCTGCTTCGTCTTGGGCTCCTTGCATCTAAGCAGGACCACGTGATGAATTCAATTCTCACCCACGGCGTTGAGGAGATGTGACGTGAGTCCCCCCCAGACTGGGTGCTGAGGTGGGGGACACGTTTCCTACCCTCTGTCCCCACAGGTCAGGTGAAGAGCAATGTCCCTCGGCAGACAACCTCTTCCAATTTCAGCCGGAATTCCACAGGAAAACGAAACCCTACGGAAAACCATTTGAGCGACTAGTTTCTCGGCTCTCCCAAGGGTGGTACGTAGCAAAGATCATCCCAGATGCACAGGACACGACTTAATGCATTACAGGCGGTGGATGGCTTCCTCATGGGAGCCTAACCCTTTCTTAAGGAGCCACCGTGGACAAGGGCTTCCTTGGATGGTGATGGAGCAGGCCAAGGGGAAGAATCCTGGACGCCCACAAGACCGCGTGGACCATAGCACATCTTTACCACCTTGGCTGAGTGTGACACGCACCAGAAATACACTTGTATGTATTTGGGGGGCTACTTATTACAGTAGCTAGCCCACCTCGATGAATTCAGGGTCGGGGGCCGAGGCCGTGCCCCTAGGCTGGAGCCCATTCAAGTCCAAAGGCTCCAGCAATGTAACTAATGAACGTCGGCCACAAAGAAGAGAACGTGGACACACCTGCCCATCCTCACGGCAAACACACGGCAGGAATTGTGTCGTGGACTGGGCTGACCCCGACTGTGGCAGTCAAACAGAGCTACACAAGTCTCCATCCTGGGAAGGCAGATTCCCCAGCCACTGCCCCAGAGATTTTGAGTGAGGTGACCTGACGCGGAGGCTGGCAACTCATACTCCCAGCTCCCAAATCTCTGGTACCAGCTTTCCCGTTTTGGAGAAAGGGCAGGTCATCCCTGTTTTAACGGAGGCACCTATGTATGCGTCCAAAGGATATTCACAGAGAGTGAAGTAGGAAGACCAAAGAGTGGGCCACCCTCATGCAGCTTACTGTCTAAGGAGAGAGATGAATGTTCCACAAATAACAACTATAAGGTGACAATTCTGTAAAATTCTGCAAAGGAAAATGACAGAGAACCAAAGGAAGGTTTATCAAGGTCAGATCGACCTTGTCAGGAGGGGTAAGGACTCCTGAAGGAGTAACATCTGGAACAAAGTTTGAAAGATGAGTAGGAGACGTGGTGAGAAAGAGACAATGGTGAGAAAAGCAGGACAGCATGCACGTGCAAATGTCCTGAGGCAGAGGTAAAGGAGGACATTAGGAAACTGAAGTAAGTTGGCAGTAAAAAGTGCACAGAAGTACATTTTTGGTGAAATTCAGTAAAAAATTTTTTAATGTAGAAGATAACACTGTGTTCATAAAGTTGCTCTTTTTAAATTTTGCTTTTTCTATCTCGTCAACTTGAAAGTGCCAATTAAAATACAGGCTCATAAAAAAGAACAAAATAATGCCATTCGCAGCAACATGGATGGACCTAGAGATGATCATACTAAGTGAAGTAAGTCAGACAGAGAAAGACAAACATCGTATGATATCACTTATATGTGGAATCTACAATACGACACTAATGAACTTATCTATAAAACAGAAACAGGCTCACAGATACAGAGAACAGACTGGTGGTTGCCAAGGTTGGGGGGGGGAGGGATTGATCAGGAGTTTGGGATTAGCAGATGCAAACTATTATATATAGGACGGATAAATGACAAGGTCCTACTGTAGAGCACAAGGAACTATATTCAATATCTTGTGATAAACCATAATGGAAAAGAATATGAAAAAGAATGTATATTTATACATATAACGAGTCACTTCGCTGTACAGCAGAAATTAACACAACACTGGAAATCAACTATAATTCAATAAAATATTTTAAAAAATAAATAAAAACAAAAAACATGGGCTCATTCTTCCTGATCTTGATTATGTACGTGAAAGCCAAAAATAAAATTAAGTTCTAATAATTACAGTAGAAAATAAAATGATAACTTTATCCAAAACATGAAAGGCCAGGATAGTAACAGCTCCTTTTTATTAGGTGTTCAACACTGGTTCCTAAATTAAACTCATAAACTTGTTACGCATTATTCCTTTTAATCTCACAACACCCCCATGACGTCGAGAGTCTGATCCCTTCTCTTACTGAGGAAAAGTTGAACTTTCAGACAGAGATACTTGTTAAACATGCCAGACGTAGCAAGTGAGAGAGGGGGGATTTGAATTCACACCTCTCTGACCACCAAGCCCTCTACGAGCCCTATTCAATCCACATCATTAATGTATCCTAAGTGTCCCTGGCGTACAAAACACCAAAACAACCTTTAGGGAGAAAAAAATGACGAATGAGATAATTGCACTATCTACAAATAATAAATACCATAAAAATAAATAATTTCCTCATCCAATCAGGGTTGGGTAGTGGAATTTTCTAGTTTGAATCCTAACACCCATTGAAAAAAAGAAACTGGATAAATTACTTACTGTCCCTGAAACTCAAGTTCTTTAATCGTACACGGCAGGGACACTTGATGTAACGGACAGACGAAGCAGTTAGCCTGGCAAACGGTTAACTGCCAACAGATTTGAGTCATCTCAGAAAGATTAGTTGAACCGGATTAGGGAAAAAGTCAATCCTGTCAGCTTAATTTCTCTCAAGAAAGAACACATAAATAAATTCCACGTGGGCCACCATGAAACTTTATCCTTCCTTGGAAGAGATTTAACTCAGGATTATTTACTTGATAAGAAAGGATGAGCTAATAATACAACTTGTCCGTTTGTCTTCTGCAGATGTGTTAGACTCTTACAAAGTTAAACAGGAAAAGAAGTTATGTCAACTCATGCTAACATTTCTGAACAAGACCCCTAGACGTAGATACAAACTTCTGAACAAGACCCCTAGACATAGATGCAAACTACTATGTAGAAAATAGGTAAACAACAAGGATTTACTGTAGAGCACAAGGAACTATACTCAATATCTTGTAATAAGCTATAATGGAAAAGAATCTGAAAAAGAATATATGTACATATATGTTTAATTGCTGTACACTTGAAACTAACACAACATTGTAAATCAACTATACTTCAATTAAAAAAAAAGAGGAAAAAAACAATGAACGTTAACAACTAAAATATAAACTGAAACAGTAATAGTAAATATTCCCCTTACTCTTCCTAGCCACAAATAGGGACGTCGTTCTTCACACGTGCAGAAAGCCAGGAGACAATTCAAAGACAAGGATTTGATGATACGATGGTGCAAGGCCAGCCTTTCAGCCAATGGTTGGCAGGCTTACGAACACACCTACGTAAAATGTGACTTTTGCATTTATTTTTCTCCTTAGATGATCAGTATTTCACTGATCCATACCCCCTAACTAGCTGCTGGAAGCTTGGGTCACCTTGAAAAGAGAGACTCTCAGATCGGAAACAATTCGGAGGATTCCCAGGTCAAAGAAGACAGAGCAGCTGAAGGATGGAAAGTAGCTTGAGAGTCCAATGACTCTTAGCCCAGAAAGATGAAAGCAGAAAGAGAGTATCGTAAAGCCAGACTGTGTAGGGAACGGATCGCCAACAGACAGACACAGAATGCTCGCATACACAACCCGAGCAGATAAGTTTAGAACACATGATGAAGACCCACACCTTTACACCACGGGCGATCATCTTGTGAAAGCTATGACTGCAAGAGGTGGTGAAAACTAAAAAATGTAAATATACAAATCTATTCAAGAACCGAAGAGGAATTTTTCCACTTTCATCAATGGGTGAAGCTACTTGTATCCCAGTAAACCTTCTGCCAAAAGCAACTTAAAATTCTAGACCAAAAAAAGAAAAAGAAAAAAATATATATATACACATACACACACACACACATATATATTTCTTTTATTTCCCCTCGAGGCAAGTGAAAGGCTATAGCCCTGAGGAGCCCATAAATAATGAGGTACCCAAGAGGGACACTCGAAACACAAGCTTTCATTTAGGACTCCACTGAAAAGAGAACCTGAAAAAGACCAACCCTCACAAACACCAAAACCCAATTTCACTCCAACTCAACCTCTAATAGCATGTGGGCAAACCATCTCTATGAAAACGTCCTGCTGAAAAAAGAAAAACAACACATAAGAAATGCTC
>NW_020174373.1:634171-647746 GCF_003031525.2 Neophocaena asiaeorientalis asiaeorientalis | reverse complement strand
CGAAAAAAAAAAAAAAAAAAAAAAAAAATGCTCTCTGGGTGATACTATGATTCAGAGCCTCAGAGGACCCCTGCCATTTTTCCATACATAATGTCTTGCAGTCTACCAGAAATTAACCAGCATGCAGCCAGACAAGACCAAAGGCGTGAAAATCAAGAGAAAACGAAATCAAAGCACAAAATCAGATCCACACGAGACGCAGATGTATGGTGGATGGCACACAGACTGTAACTGAATGTGGAAAATACTTTAAATGATGGGACAAGTTGGAGAGTTTCAAGGGAGTACTGAAAACTCCCTCGTAAACATTTGGCGTTTATGTGGACTAAAAACACGATAGTTGAAATAAAGTGTGCAGGATGTGGGTTTAACAGCTGATTTAACAGCCAAAGAGAAGACTGGTTAACTGGAAAATAGGCCAGTAGACTGAAGCATGGGAAGACAGATGGGAGAAGTGTGTCACAGACACATGGGATGCGATGAAATTCCTACTGTAGATGTCACTGGAATCACAGAAGGATAGGGAAGTGGGAAGAGGAGAGAGACACAGACAGAGAAAGAATGGGCAGAAGGAATACAGTTTCAAGAAGTGCTACAAACCCAAATAGGGTAAATTCAAATGATAATAAATAAGTCATTATGATAAAAACCGGAGCCTAAGAGAAAGATGTTAAAAGCAGCCACAGACCAAAAAGACACATGACCTTCAAATGTATAAACGTAAGACTGGGAGATGAATTCTTGGAGAAATAATGGAAGTCAGATGATTTTGAAAAGCCTTCCGAGTGTCATTGTAAGGTAATTGCCAAGTAAGAATTCCATACCCTTGGTGGGAATATAAATTGGTGCAGCCACTACGGAGAAGAGGATGGAGATTCCTTAAGAAACTAAAAACAGAGTTACCATACGATCCAGCAATCCCACTCCTGGGCATATATCCAGAGAAAACTAATTCCAAAAGATACATACACCCCTATGTTCACAGCAGCACTATTTACAATGTCCAAGACATGGAAACAATCCAATCAACAGATGAGTGGATTAAGAAGATGTGGTACATATATACAATGGAATATTACTCAGCCATAAAAAAGAATGAAATAACACCATTTGCAGCAACGTGGATGCAACCAGAGATTGTCATACTGAGTGAAGTAAGTCAGACAGAGAAAGACAAATACCATATGATATCACTTATATGCAGAATCTAAAAAAAGGTACAAATGAACCTATTTACAAAACAGAAACAGACTCACAGACATAGAAAACAAACGTACAGTTACCAAAGGGGAAGGGGGGGATAAATTAAGAGTTTGGGATTAGCAGACACACATTACTATATATAAAATAGATAAACAAGGACCTACTGTTTAGCACAGGAAGCTATATTCATTACCTTATAATAACCTATAATGGAAATGAATCTGAAAAAGTATATATATATACATATGACTGAATCACTTTGCTGTACACCTGAAACCAACACAACACTGTAATTCAACTAGACTTCAATTTTTAAAATATACATATATACCATTTCCCAAGGAGGGGGGGGAAACCCATAGGATTAGAGACTCCAAAAATAGATCCACCTAGTAACGTGTGAGTATCTGACTGATGGCCAAGGAGACATGACAAAGCAGTGAAGATGTAACAGTTTTGACTGCAAACCATGCTGAGTTCATTACAGATCCACACGTAACAGTGATGTATGTGGACCCCAAACTCATTCATCACGTAACAGCAATTCCAGATCAATTATATACTTTAATGTAAAAAGAATAAAAAATCCATAAGACGTCAGAGGTGATTAGCTTTATGACCCTGATTTAGAGACAGATTTCCTAAAAGGTAAACAAAACCCACTACTCATATAGGAAACATTAACAAATTGGTCTAAACTAGGTACTTCTTTTCATCCAAGGATACCATTTAGAAATTAAACATAGCAAAAACAACCAACAACTTCAAAAAAACAAGGAAAGGCATCCCTAATCTTTCCACTAACTGCATTTCCCAACCCAAGAGGCTACAGGACAGGACACTTGGCTGAGAAGATAACAAACTGCAAAAATATTTATCTAACACATGCCTTTATATGGGAAATAAATGAGATATTCAATTTTTTTTTTTTTTTTTTTTGCGGTACGCGGGCCTCTCACTGCTGCGGCCTTGCGGAGCACAGGCTCCGGACGCGCAGGCTCAGCGGCCATGGCTCACGGGCCCAGCCGCTCCGCGGCATGTGGGATCCTCCCGGACCGGGGCACGAACCCATGTCCCCTGCATCGGCAGGCGGACTCCCAACCACGGCGCCACCAGGGAAACCCGAGATAATTCAACTTTTGAAAACGGAGACCTACTCCTGGACACTGCCATGACTATACATACAAAGGCTGCTGTTTGCAATAAGGATCCCAGATCCAGACACCCAGCTCTTCCGCAGTTACAGGAATTTATGAAAATAATCGTTTTTGTTTTGGTTTTTTGGACTGGTTCCAAATCCCCAAAATAAAGAACGCAGAGCGAATCATTCAATGGATGGCCGGTAGGTGGCAGCAATGCTGCATAATTAATTGCAAAGATGGCCTGGGAGTGTAAAATAATGAAATATACACACACACACACTGCAAAAAAGCACCCCTTCCTTATAGAAGGGCAAAGACCTTCTCATTTTTAGAGACACAAGCTAGGTGGCTTAAAACAATGCCATCATCAAAACATGTACAAACAATAAATACTGGCAAGCATGCAGAGGAAAGGGAACCCTCCTGCACTGTTGGTAGGAATGTCAACTGGTGCAGCCACTGTGGAGAACAGGATGGACGTTCCTCAAAAAACTAACAGTTGAGCTACCATATGACCCAGCAAGCCCACTCCTGGGCATAAACCCAGAGCAAACCATAATTAGAGAAGACACATGCACCCCTATGTTTACTGCAGCACTATTTATAGTAGCCAGGACATGGAAGCAACCCAAATGTCCATCGACAGAGGAATGGATAAAGAAGATGTGGTGCATATATACAATGGAATATTACTCAGCCATGAAAAAGAACGAAATAGTGCCATTTGCAGAGACATGGATGGACCTAGAGACTGTCATACAGAGTGAAGTAAGTCAGAAAAAGAGAATCAAATATCGTGTAATACCGCTTCTATGTGGAATCTAGAAAAATGATACAGGTGATCTTATTTGCAAAGCAGAAACAGAGACACGGATGTAGAGAACAAACTTATGGTTATTGCGGGGGAGGGGAGGTGGGGTGGGATGAATTGGGACATTGGGATGGACATACATATACTACTATATGTAAAATAGATCACTAATGAGAACCTACTGTAGAGCACAGGGAACTCTACTCAAGGCTCTGTGGTGACCTAAATGGGAAGGGAGTCCAAAAAAGAGGGGATGTATGGATACGTAGAGTTGATTCACTTTGCTGTACAGCAGAAACTCACACAACACTGTAAAGCAACTACGCTCTAAAAAAAATTAGTCTTAAAAAATGGACACAAGAATTGTGCTCTGGTGCTTTTGAACAGGAACAGTCTACCGTACAGTGTTCGGGGCTGCACCTGGCAAAGAATCAACCTTCAACAAGTGTGAAAAACAGAACAAAAACATCCAGTGCAGACTGATGACATGAACAGTCCTGGAGGTCAGAAGTCCACGCTGGGTCTCACTGGGCAGGTGTCCTCGGCAAGGCTGAGTTCCTTCTGGAGGTTCTAGCCAATGGCCCATTTCTTCGCCTCTTCCAGCGCATAGAGGCACCTGTGGCTCCTGTACACCTTCAAAGCCAGAAGCTCACATCTTCCCATCGCTCCCCGTCTCACTCCTGCTTCTCTCCCATCTCGTCAAGCTTCCTTTCGCCTCCCTCTTAGGAGAACCCTTGTGATGACACTGTGTCCCGCCCCCGGATAATCCAGGACCACGTCTCCACGTCAAGGTCCTTAACTCAATCCCGCCTGCAAAGACCCCGTCTCCATATAAGGCAGCATTTCCAGCTTCCAGGGATTAGGACGTAGCCGTCATTGGCTTTACCGTGACGTGCAATTTTGCCACTTTCTCTAAAGAAACTCAGGAGACCCTAATACCACAGAGCAAACTGAAGACAGGCTCCTCCCGTCCCCCCAGCCCCTCCCCGGAACCCCGGGGAGCACCCTCTCTGCTTCATCTCGCGGGGAAACCAGCATCTGTGTCCCCATCGCACCGGTGCGAAGAGCACGTACTTACATCTTCTGGAGGGCATGCGTCAGGCAAAGCGGGAGTCTCCTCCACCACCACCATGGTGCTCTCAGGCCAAGGCTGGCGGGACCCCTCCGCCCAAATGGTACCCTCAGCAGTGGGCGTTGAACTTGAACAAGGCACCCCAGCGCCCCCGAGGTGAGTCTGCAAGAAAAGGTATTCACATTTAGCAAGGTCTTCCTGACATCTTTGCCAATCTCCCGCTGCCCAACCCCTCCCCTATGTGGCCAGTGGTCCCCAGTGCCAACATCCGTGTTCACGTTACTGCTCCAGGTGAGAAGGACCCCCAGGCACAGGGTCCCTAGACTGCTCTCCACGTTTTACTGCTTAGAACCACCTGACTAGGTCTTATTTTCCTTCATAGCCAACCCAGTACCTACGATACTGCTTTGCAGAAAAGAACAGCAACTTCCTATCAAGAATCGAATAAACTCCTACTCACCCGTGTCGCATGGTCAGAGAAAGCTTTAGTTCTCTTGAAAGGCAGCACCCAGCTGCACCGAACAGAAACCACAGTAAAAACGCTAAAATATGAACTCGTTTCAAGATCCCAATGCAAGCATCTGTGGACACCGCACTCTGTTGTACCAATACATGCACTAATCAAAAACTGACCAGGAAATAAAATTTCCTGGGACCTTATTTTAAAAGGACTTTGGCAAGGCAGGTGCCTCCCTGTTAAGTCCACTGCAGAGGGACTTCCCTGGTGGTCCAGTGGGTAAGATTACGCGCTCACAACGAAGGTCGCGCGCCTAGAGCCCGTGCTCCGCAGCCAGAGAAGCCACCGCAATGAGAAGCCCGCGCACAGCAACGAAGAGTAGCCTCCTCTCGCCGCAACTAGAGAAAGCTTGCACACAGCAACGAAGACCCAACGCAGCCAAAAATAAAAATAAAATAAATTAAAAAAAAAAAAAAAAAAAAAGAAACCACCTCCGAATGCTACTTCAATCGAGGAGGGAAAGTGGAAAATGCCCCCTCCAATGACATTTGTAATCAATCATCTTTAGCCACTTAATCTGTGACTGGCTCTTTCTCTGATGAAGGTGGCTAATTTAAATAGTTATTTTTATGCATCAGCCCTGCTAAATCACAGCAGCAATTCTGCTTATGAAACATTTATGGTTTTACACCAAAAAAATAAATAAATAAAATGTTGCCTGCCTCTTTCGGCATCCACCTGCATTAAATATAGGATGTAGATGCAGAAGGAAAACTAGCACAAGACCTAAAGTTTGGCTGGTCATTAACTTCCAACTATGGTCTTTCTTTCTTGCGACGAAATGACGTATCTTTCCTTGCCTGATCCCTTCCTGGTGTGTATCAACATTATTTACTATCTTCTAATTCCGTCCTTTTTTAATGAACATGTCTATAAACATTGAACTTTTTAAAAACCTTATTTCTTTCATTAATGTAGGCCTTGACAGATTTTTTTAAAATATGTAACTTGGTTAGGAACTCCCTGGCGGTCCAGCGGTTAGGACTCTGCACTTTCACTGCTGAGGGGGTGGGTTCAATCCCTGGTCAGGGAACTAAGATCCTGTAAGCCAAAAAAAAAAAAAAAGAATTTGGAATAAAAAGTGACATTTAAAAAATAAATAAATAAAAATATAACTTGATAATTGCTTAAGATATCCTAAATCTGTCTTTCCTAAAACATAAAAAATGAGAAGAGGGACTTCCCTGCAGGCACAGAGGTTAAGAATCCACCTGCTAACGCAGGGGACATGGGTTCGAGCCCTGGTCCGGGAAGAGCCCACATGCCACGGAGCAACTAAGCCCGTGCGCCACAACTACTGAGCCTGTGCTCTAGAGCCCGCGAGCCACAACTGCTTAACCCGCACACCTAGAGCCCGTGCATCGCAACAAGAGAAGCCACCGCAATGAGAAGCCCGCACACCGCAACGAAGAGTAGCCCCCGCTCGCCGCAACTAGAGAAAGCCCGCGTGTAGCAACGAAGACCCAACGCAGCCAAAAATAAACAACTTAATTAATTTTTGAAAAAGAATAAAACCACTTATTAAAAAAAATGAGAAGAGACTCCAAAAAAAGAGAGAGGAACGTGTATTTGAAGAAAACCCACAGGTGTGGATCACGGAGAGTTTATCCCTGGTCTGAACTCTTGGATGTCAAGGGTATTGTGTGCTTACTGTGTGTCCTGGAGATGTCTGTTCGTCCTCGTGCCGGATATTTTCATAAAGAGGCAGAATGCTGCGGTGGTAAATCCCCCACCAGAGGTTAAGGAAGGACGTCTGATGCTGGCTGACAGACCCAGAGCCCTCCTCCAAAACGGAGCCCGTCTGGGGATCGTACTTGTAGTTCCAGGGCTTCGAGGACCCCAAAAAGTGGACCACCTTCGCGCTCGAGCCGAATCTGAGGAGGAAACACAAAGCATCCGGCCTTCCTCTTGGAAGTGACCACACACAGAGAGCCTGTGACAACCACAGGACTCATCACAGACAGCGGGACGTAAAGATGCATCTCAACGAGTTATGGACGATCCTGTCATTAACGACCACCTAGACTTGCAGTAAAAATAACTGCTTCATCAATCCACGTTTGCAGCCTTTCATTTTCCACAGACCAAGAAACATAATCATAACTCACTTGGGATGTTCCCCAAAACGGGAAGAAGAAATCAGGAGTCTTTTAGAAAGATGGGCAGTACCGTAGCCCAAATCACCTTATCCTGAAAACGATAAAAACTTTAAAACACTGATTTTATAGTAGATAACGCAAGCTGCAGACCAGAAAACTGGCTTCTTGTACAAGATGGTGAATTTTACCCTCTCGACCTTTTTTTTTTTTCATTATCACCACTCTCACCAACCTCGAAACTTTTTAAACAATTTTTTCTTAATTGCTTTCCTATGAAATTTTAATATCATATTTGCCCTGTTATATCTACGTTCTGTAGGTACAGCCGTGCTTTTTACGTTAAAAAGGATATGATGGCTTTACACCCCACAAACCAGTGTCTGCCTCCTTGCGGGCAGTGCAGTCCCTATTATAAAAGCACGCTCAAAATCTTCTCAGATTTTCCATTTTCACTTATAACAATGTCCCCTAGAGCAGTGGATCTCACACATTTGGTTCTAGGACCTCTTGACATTCTTACAAATCACAGAGGAACAAAAGATGTTTATTCATGTGGATTCCATCTGTCCATATTCACCGCAACAGAAGTTAAAACTGAGAAATTAGAAAACCCATGTAGCAACTCACTAAAAAACCGTGGGCCCATTATATGTTAACATAACTTTTATATTTTTCATAAAGTGTAACTATAACTATATATTACTATATGTCTTCTAAATGTGTAAAAAGTGACATCTTTCATATTTCTTCATAAAAATATAACTATATTTTTTAAATATGTAAAAAGTGACATCTTTCATATCTCTTCATAAAATATAACTTATATAACTATATTTTTTTAAAATGCATAAAATGTCACATCTTTTGTATCTTTTCATAAAATATAACTATGTAACTATATTTTTAAAAATTTGAGTGACACTGCCTATTTTACGAGGAGACGGTAGGTTTCTCATATCTGCAACTGCATTGAGTGCAATGCTTTTTATCACATCACGTCATGGCGTTTCTGTAAAATCCCACTGTCCAATTACGAGAAAACAAGAGTGAAACGATGAAAATGACATGTTAGAATTAATTTTTTAAAAGTCACTTTGATTTCAAAGACCCTTGAAAGAGGGGCGGGGAACCCCTGGGGGTTCCCTGGGCAACACTTTGGGAACCAGTCTCATTAAGCCTAGCTGCCTTGATTACCTATCATGTAAGGCAATAAATAAGCCAGCAGAAGGATGATCTGGGTTTTTTTTTCCCTTCAAAATGCCAAAAGGTGCTATCAGATTCTGAGAGAGGATGGTTGACCAGGTATAGAAGAATTGGGCTTGGCATGAAACTTACTGTTTGAAAGCAGGGCTGTAGGTGTAGGCCGTGTTGCTACTCAAGTTATAAATGAATGGCAAGTGTTTCTGGATGTCTGCTGTGGACCAGTTACTGAAGAAACTGTTCAACAAGCCTTGGTCTGCCCCTAGAGAGTTAACAAACAGCCAAAGAAGTTAATAAAGAATGGTATAGTGCACCAAGAGAATGCAAGACATCTTTGAAGACATAATGGAAAGACACTGGTATCCCAGCGCACAAATTACATTTCCTCTCTCAACCCACGAAAACATGGTTGTTGTCTCAAAAGTGACTGATAACCCACACCATTCATTTAAAAAGTGCATAGTCTCGGGACTTCCCGGGTGGTCCAGCGGTAAAGCATCTGCCTTCCAATGCAGGGGATGCGGGTATGATCCCTGTCCGGGAACCAAGATCCCACGTGCCATGGGGCAACTAAGCCCACGCGCTACAACTACTGAGCCCGCACACCTCAACGAGAGAGCCCATGTGCTGCAAACTACAGAGCTCATGTGTTCTGGACCCCGCACACCACAATTAGAGACAGGAAAAAAAAACACAAACGCCACAACTAGAGAGAAGCCCGCATGCCGCAAAGAAGAGCCCACACCTCAACCAAAGATCCTGCGTGCCACAACTAAGACCCAAAGCAGCCAAAAAAAGAAAATAAAATGAAATGACAATAAAAAGTGCATAGTCTCTCCAGAATTCTCCACCGATGGCGCAAACAATTAATAATAAAATCGCACATTGTCTCCAAAATTCTCCACTCCTCCCCAGGGAATTCTATCTGGTATTGACAATCGCCGTTCCCATCATTTTTGCCAACTTTGTTACCTCGTCCTTACCTAGAAGGAGTTTTTCTATCAATGTTGACTATTATGTTGTTATTGAGGTATAGCTGCTGTAGAATAGTATGCAAGCTATAGGTGTATAAAACAGCGATTCACAATTTTTTAGACATTATACTCCATTTATAGTCATTATAAAATCTTGGCTCGGTTCCCAGTGGTGTACACTATGTCCCTGTAGCTTATTTTATACCTAATAGTTTGTACCTCTTAATCCCCTATCCCTATTCTGCCTCCCCATCACCACTGATAAACACTCATTTGTTCTCTGTATTTATGAGTCTGCTTCTTTTTTGTTATAGTCACTAGTTTGTTGTATTTTTTAGGTCCACATATAAGTGATACCATACAGCACACAGCATTTGTCTTTCTCTGTCTGACTTGTTGCATTTAGCATCCTGCCCTCCAAGTCCATCCATGTTGCTGCAAATGGCACTATTTCATTCTTTTTCATGGCTGAGTAATATTCCATTGTGTGTATACCACATCTTTTTTATCTACTCATCTGTGGACATTGATGTTTCTTCAATAGCTTGACTACTGTAAATAGCGTTGCTATGAACACTGGGGTGCACGTGTCTTTACAAATGAGCATTTCTGGGCTTTTTTTGGATATATGCCCAGAAGTGGAATTGCTAGATCCTATGGCAGCTCTATTTTTAGTTTTTTGAGGAACCTCCATCCTGTTTTCCACAGTGGCTGCACCAATCTACATTCCAATTTTTCAATAGTCTACCATTTTCTTTCACGTTACAAAAATTCTAGTATTTTTCCCATCTACTAATGCCTCTTCAGGCAAGTCTCTGGTTTCAGTTCATTCTCCCCTTTATTCTATATCGGGGTTGGCCAACGAAGTCTTGCACCCATTTTTGTAAATAAAGTTTTACTGGAACACATCCACGCTCATTTAAGTCCTGTCAATGGCTGATTTCAGCCTACAACTACAGGGATAAGTATCTGTCACAGAGATGATACGCCCCGCGATGCTGAAAACATTAATTACCCGGTCCTTTTTTACTTTATTTTGGCTGCGCCGCGAGGTTTGCGGGATCGCAGTTCCCCAACCAGGGATGGAACCCGTGCCCCCTGAAGTGGAAGTGCGGAGTCCTAACCACTGGACCGCCAGGGAAGTCGCCTATCGGGCCCTTCAAAGAAAGGTTGTCCACACATCCTATGGGATCAGGACTGAGGAGCTCTCCCTTCTACCCATCGAAGATATTTTCAACGGTCCTCTCTACCGTGTACTTACTCACTTACATCTTCACCTCTTCCTGCACTTGTTCTTCAAGCCCCAACTTTAACTTGCCACTCACAGATACGGGGTGGTGAGGACTATAGCCGTCGGTGGGCCAGAGGGATGCGTTCAGGCCCCATTCTCTCCCACAAACGTCCAGCTGCCCTTCACCTACCGTCAAAGCTGCCGTGGTTGGTGGCATGCTGCAGCAAGAGGCCATGCGTCTCCAGGGAAGGTTGGAAGACAAATACCCCGCTGTTGAAGCAGTCCGGCCATCCGGGATCTGGGGCCGCAGAAAGCTCTCTCCTACTGAAGAGCTCATCGATATTGGACAGCACCTGGAGCAACAGGGGGGACCCGTACGATCGCACAGGGAAGAACCAATCTGACCCCATATGAGACCTGTTTCTCTTACTTTAACCTCTGTATTCTACTGCTTTTGCTGGAAGTTAAACACCAAAGGGAGGTTGCCCATAAGCTTAAACAATACATAATGGCCCATCTCCGGGAACCCTGCCTCCGGTGCAATGAGTGTTAAGCTAAAATACCTCTGTTTCGCTCACAGGAAAACCTCATCGGGCCCACCTGTGAATGGCTGCAAGAAGGAAGAAATTCTGACCAGTAGCAGGACTTCAGCCCCTCCCCTTCTAGTAGAAAAGCAGCTTGAATTCTAACTCAGGGAAGATGGGTCTTTGGGACACGAGTCCACCATCCTCCCGGTCTGCTGGCTTTCCGAATAAAGTCATTATTCCTTGCTCCAACACCTCGTCTCTCAATTTACTGGCCTGTCTCGTGTGGTGGGCAGTACAAGCTTGGACTCAGTAACAGTGACGCTTCTCTGAACCTCTGGGGCACAAGTGAGAAATGCAACAGGAACTTCACAATGGGCCAGACAACGTTCAGTGATGGGAAACTTATACCCAATTTTTTGACTGACTCTCTTATTTTTTTTATTTTTTTGCGGTACGCGGGCCCCTCACTGTTGCAGCCTCTCCCATTGTGGAGCACAGGCTCCGTACACACAGGCTCAGCGGCCATGGCTCACGGGCCCAGCCGCTCCGCGGCACGTGGGATCTTCCCAGACCAGGGCACGAAGCCGCGTCCCCTGCATCGGCAGGCGGACTCTAATCCACAGAGCCACCAGGGAAGCCCCTGACTCTCTTCTTTTAGACTTATATTCAAAAGAGAAGAGTGTGTGTGTAAGATTGCTCCCTGGTTTATTTCAAGGGTTTGAAGTAACACCGTCACTGAAATGCAATTATCACCTCAAGGTTCTTAAGATCCTCCATGGAATGCTCTTAACTGTATATATTTTCTTTCCTCTAGCAAATGTGACCTACAAGACTGGAAATCCATAAACAGAGAGGTCTGCAAGTCAGTATCATATAATCCACTGTCTTCGAGAGCTTGACCACCAACAGCAGTTCTCTCCAACACCTACCGGCTTTCTGAATTGTGCTGTTTGGGAAAGAAATTACTCTGATTACGCACTTATTATTTTCCTCTCCACCCCCGTTTTCCTACAGAGCTGCTTTTGCACAACCAAGACAAGCTCGAATGTATCTCTGACACTCCAACCTCATTTTACATTTCAACTTTCCAATGGCTGTTTACAAAAGTGCCCATCCTGGGCTCCTACACCAAAGGTAACTACCCCAAATGACAATGGGGGATGCCACAGCTTCAGAAGACAGGTGGACCAGTCCCTTCAGGATTCTATAATTCACGGTACAATCAAGGAAGAATATTTCTCTAATATTTCACTTCGTGTAGATGAAATAATGTGATCACAAACCCCTCCTCGGGAAGGAACATGCCTTCAAGTATCCCAGTGTCCTCAGCAGGGTCCACTGCAGTAGGTGTGTTCTATCTGATGTTGATCGACTAAACGATGTTGGTGATAGTGATGGACGTTACCTGGTGGGGATCCACCGGCACGAGCTAGCAGCTTGCTTAAGGAGGGAGCAGCATGGTCTTTGTCGGGGGTTCCTCAACAAGTGGAGGGTCTGGTCCTTGCTCTCCCTTGTACTCACCAGGGTGTCTGCATCCAAGAAGACGCACTTGCTATAATGGGTGAGTGTCCAACAGTGAAGCTTGGTGAGGGTGACTCCGAGCTCAGGTCTCTTCAGAAAGGCCAGGTGGATGTAGTCTACACTGTCTATCAGGTTCACCTCGATGATCTCATCAAACACGCTCGAGAGGATCACCCTGGAAAAGACATGCCAAATCCCAGAACAGCCCACCATCTAACATGAGACATGCTGTCCCTTGCTGCTGCAGTCTTCATACCAGACTTTATTTTCCCCACGTGGGTCTCGTGGCTTTGCCCACAATTCACTCGCGCTTAACACTTAGGCAAACGTGAAAAGCAAGACATATTAAACCATCTTAACACAGACTGATTCGGGTCAGCTCTTAGGAAGGTACTTTCTCTTTCTAAAGTGCATGGGCAGCGAGAAGGGAAGGCTGAGTAGGTAGAAACCAACAGAAGATCTCCATCAGTTTTTACTTTACATATTCAAAACCTACATTGCTCGTTGCATACAAGTTTGAGACTCAAATTTTGAAAGAATGTACATTTCATCAAAATGAAATGTGCCTCTGTTCCATTAAAAATTTTTTTTTGCTTCGGGAGGGAGGGAGACGCAAGAGGGAAGACATATGGGAACATATGTATATGTATAGCTGATTCACTTTGTTATAAAGCAGAAACTAACACACCATTGTAAAGCAATTATACCCCAATAAAGATGTTTAAAAAAAAAAATTTTTTTTTGCTTAAATTCTACTTCATTGTTGCCTGGAATATCTTTGCGATGACAAAAAATTAAGAAGGTGCTAGAAAAAGGATGGGGGCATGTCAAAAGGATACAGTAAGTCAATCAGGAGGAGGTCCCAGTAGCCAAAGCTGACGCAATTTGGGCAAGAAAACAGAAACAAACCCAGGGCCTTCCCTGGTGGCGCAGTGGTTGAGAGTCCGCCTGCCGATGAAGGGGACACGGGTTCGTGCCCCGGTCCGGGAAGATCCCTCATGCTGCGGAGCGGCTGGGCCCGTGAGCCATGGCCACTGAGCCTGCGCGTCCGGAGCCTGTGCTCCGCAACGAGAGAGGCCGCAACAGTGACAGGCCCGCGTACCACCAAAAACAACAACAACAAAACCTAAAGTATAAAATTAATATTCACGGATCCATACTGATATCACGAGTGAATACATAAGTAAATGGGGTAAAAGGGGTAGCTCTTCCTCCCAGAAGAATTCCAAGTAATAAACGTAGAAGGAATGAGGGAAAGAGAAAAATCACCATTAGATG
>NW_020174373.1:622019-634097 GCF_003031525.2 Neophocaena asiaeorientalis asiaeorientalis | reverse complement strand
CACCATTAGATGAACATCACAGGATAAGTGTTGCAGACAAAATTCACTGAGGAACCCTAAAAGCAATGAGTAAAGGTTTTGAGGAGAAACAGCGTGTTTTCATAGTCTAAAAGTACCTCCCCCAAGATATTTATCAATTACAAAGACAAAAATAATGATTTTACAGTAGAGATACCCCAAAGGAGACCAAGGTTAATGTCACCAGTAGCAAGACATCACACACTCCATATCACGCCCTGAAAAAGGTACTTTCTTCTTTGTAATTCTTTCCTACTTTTCATTGCTTGGTTTAGATTTTTTTCTCTCCCTCGTGTTTTTTGTTTATACCCTTTCTAGTCCTCTGGTGGTTGCCACCCTTAAACCCTCAACGCATCTATTTAACCTTACTATTTTCTATCAAATGTAACGATAGTTATCATCTATAACTTCACCCCAGACAAGACAGGAATGTTAGCGTATGTTCACCTGTCTCCCTCCTCTTTTATCCCCCAACCACCTCCCATGGGGACTGTTTATCCCAGATTATTTTCGTAATTATTCACCAATGCATTCCCAATTAACTCTCAATATTACTCATTTATTTGTTTTGCACTGCTTCTTACATTCTATTTCTTCTTTCTTGGATTCACATTTCATTGTGCTTGAGTATATCCTCAAGTAATTTTTTCTCAAAGGTCCTTGAGGGGTAAAACGGCTGAGCTTCTGCATATTTGAAACATCTTGATTTTGCTTTCAAATTGCATTTAGCTGAATACAGACATTTCATTTCAAAATTAGTTAGTCTAAGAGCTTTGAGGCCTCAGCTGTCTCAACCAGGCCGAGACCTGAAACGCATTTATTACATTTTCTTCTTTCTTCGTGCTCTGAAATGGTACCTTCTGTATCAACACTTGGGTTTCCTTCATTCATTCTGCTCAATGCTCAGGGAACACCCACAATCTAAAAATCCTTCCTCAGAGCTGAAATATTTCCTTGAATCCCTTCTCTCCACTCCTGTCCTTTCTGAAACTCCCAGTCTCAGACAGATGTTGGAGCTTCTGGGTCTATCTTTTCTATTCTCTAGTAGCTTTTCCACTTCTACTCCACATTTGTGCTTTCACATTGCACAGTATTCAAAGTCACCCTCTAAGAAAATACCACGTCATCACCAATTTCCTCCTGCTTTTTACCCAGTTATTTAAGGAATTTATGGCATCCTCACGATTGTATAAAGAGGGAGGTAGAGGGCCAAGATATGTCATTCTACGTTACTACAAGTAGCACCTGTGTCCTTACAGGCTTTTGTTCAGCTCTCCTTGCCTCCTTAACTTAAATTCCCGGAGGGAGAATTAAGTTTCAAGAATGCAATTTGTGTGAACCTACAAGCACGTGCTACTGGGTCCCCTTCCCTGCAGAAAGACTCCCCCAACCATGGATGCACCACCCAGCCTGGAGGAATGGCAGTCTCTTGAACACCGCCCCCTGGTCATTTGGAGTCACAGGTCACTGTTTACGTCCTACTGCCCTGACTGCATCATAGAGCACCGTTCCTCAACCCTACCAACGACCGCAAAATACGTAACTGGTTCTACAACAGTGCAACGAGGTCTGCCTCAGTGAGCCTTTCCCAGTCTTTCTGTAACACTGTCTCTGAACATTTTACAGTTCATTGTGAGTACCCTGAAAGACTGAAAAACACGCGCTGACAGCTTTGGACAGCTAAGGAGATAGGAATCTAGCAGAGAGCAGACATGTCTGGTTTTTTTGGCTTTATCAGTTCTATGTAACTGTTCCACGCACACCATGATTCAGGAGATGATGATGGGACCACAAAGAGGTCCCCCCAAGGATGCGTGGCTACCCCCAGGGTCACCGTTCCCAATGCCGGGTCCACTGCAGCCCTGGGTCTGACTGTGAAGACTCAGCGGCCCAGGCACAGGGAAACGTCCGCTGCACACAAATGTATTTTCTTCTCTTTTCTTTCTCTTTGGGGCCTGAAGGAATCATCTTAGGCAAGAAGAAATACACCTTGAGCATCCATTCATTTGAAACACTATTAGGAGAGTGGGTGACAGCCAATTTGGCTAAAGACTGATGACATCACTTAATGTCAATGACTAAGGTCTGTGCACGCCCCCGCCCCCCCCAAAACACCGACGTTTAAAAACACATTTGCCAGCCTGACGGGTCATAAGTATCACTGAGCTGTTTGACGTGACATGACTTCAATGTCTGTGAAGACAGAGTACGTATCACTTGGTCATGCCGTCTACCCTGGTTGTATCCATCCATCCATCTCTGCTTATCATCTGGAAGAGTTCTTTCATTATTCTCTGGACAACACCCTCTCCTCGTTATAAAGTTTGTAAATGGGCTCCCTACTTGGCTTGTTTTGCCTTTTACGTTTACACAAATACATCTGACATACAGCAGTTCTGGTACCCTTTGCTTTGTGTAATTAAAAATGGCAGACACGTGAAGCAATCATCTACGTCAGTGTCTGGAGACGTTTTTCATTATCACGAAAGCAATGAGGGTTGGCGGGGGGTGCGGGGTGCTCCTGGCACCTGGTGGGTGGAGACCAGGGATGCTGCTGCACAGGGCACAGGGCGCCCCTCATCCAAGGGTCCTCCAGCCCCAGATGTCAGTCACGCCAAGACTGAGAAGCTATATGTCTCGACTTCTAAGATTTTCCTACACTTCAAATTTTACCTTTATCTTCAAAATCTACCTGGAAATCATGTGGGTATGTGTTCAACTTTTATATAAAAGGATCACATCATTGCCTTTCTCTGATACAGTGATGTGATGAATTACAATGATAGATTTTTATACAATGAACTATCCTTGTTTTCTTACAGCAAGCATCATTTCTTTCTTTTTTTGTCTTCTTTATTTTATTGAAGTACAGTTGATTTACAATGCTGTGCTAGTTTCTGCTGTATAGCAGTGACACAGTTATACATACGTACACATTCTTTTTCATATTCTTTTCCATGATGGCTCATCACAGAATACTAAATATACAGTAGGACCCTGTTGTTTCTCCAGCGTCATTTATTTCTTTATTCCAGGGCTAGAGTTACCTTGTTGATAATCTGTACTGGGGGGCTTTTCTCATCTATATGCAAACACAGTCAAATCTGTAAATCAAGTTTCCGTATCAAGATTAGCACAATGTCTTAAAATAAAGGAACACGTTGATTTTTTTTCCCCCTAGGCGCTCAGATAGTTCTTTTTGCATGGAAATCAATTTACTGTACCCAGTTTTACAGAACATCCCTTACAATTGCCCAGGCCCAGGTCCTTCCCCCAGATAAGCCTTTGATAACATTCTCCATTTCTCCCACTGTTACTGGTCAACAGAAGGGCTTCACTTCTCCTGGTGTCAATGTGGATCATCTGAACTTCCCTAGAAGGATCAAGTATTTCCTACTTTCAATTTTATCAGCAAAGTGTTCTATGTAGTATTTAAGTTGCATCCAGCCACTGTGGAAAACAGTGTGGAGGTTTCTTACAAAACTAAAAACAGAGCTACCTTATGATCCAGCAATCCCACTCCTGGGCATATATCCGGAAAAAACTAATTCAAAAGGAAACATGCACCCCCCAATGTTCACAGCAGTCAAGACATGGAAGTTACCTAAATGTCCGTCGACAGAGGAATGGATAAAGAAGATGTGGTACATGTATACAATGGAATATTACTCAGCCATAACAAAGGATGAAAGGATGCCGTTTGCAGCAACATGGATGGACCTAGAGATGGTCACACTAAGTGAAGTACGTCAGAGAAAGACATATAACGTACGATAGCACTTATACGTGGAATCTAAAATATGATACAAATGAACTTGTTTACAAAACAGAAACAGACTCACAGACATGGAAAACAAACTTATGGTTACCGAAGAAGAAAGGGGGGAGGGATAAATTGTGAATTGGGGATTAAGAGATACACACTACTATATATAAAATAGATAACCAACAAGGACCTACTGTAGAGCACACAGAACTCTACTCAATATCCTGTAATAACCTATAAGGGAAAAGAATCTGAAAAAGAATATATATGTATGTACATATAACTGAATCACTTCCCTGTACACCTGAAAATAATACAACATTGTAATTCAACTATATTTCAATAAAAACGTAAAAAAAAATCTTTAACTTAGCTTAGGACAGTTGCTTCTCAAAGATGCCCTCTCCCCCCCCAAAATAACTGGCATCTGAATTTCCGTAGTTGAGACAAGACACGGTACCCACACAGAGTGTTGTCTACAAAGATTCTGAAGTTGGCCACACCCCTGGCAGAGCCTCCTCCTTTAATAACGACCGGAGGGCACTGTGCAGGTGTCTGAGGCCCCCCAGGACAGCTGGTGGTCCGGGCCCACAAACCATGGCTGGGACCTGCGTCTTCAGGAGGAAGGACCAGGTGTGTGTCTGAGTCTTACCTGAGCAGGTTGGACACCTGAGGGGTGACCAGCACCACCAGCCTCCTGGTGGCCCTGTGGTCCCGCAATGATTGCCCCAGCACCAGGGCCCCCTGGCAGTAGACGTCATTGGTAGCCAGCGTGACAAACGCTTGGTCAGACACTGTGGATGCAGACAAAAACAACAGGGTTATGTTTTCGACGGGTCTCATGGGACGGTGGGGCTGAGGGTCACCTCCAACTCTCTCAAGCTTCACGACTCTAACTGAATAGCTGTTCTAAAATACGCATCAAGGACATTTCACGTGCATCCTTTTGTTTCAAAATAAAGCAAAAAAAATTCTTCTTCAAAACAAAAAAAAAAGAAAAGAAACCACACACACACACAGGAAAAGAGGAAACCCTAAACACGAGTGGGACAAAGCCGAGTAGAGCATCATTAAAATTCCCTGGTTCAGGGGCTTCCCTGGTGGCGCAGTGGTTGGGAGTCCGCCTGCCGATGCAGGGGACACGGGTTCGTATCCCGATCCGGGAAGATCCCACATGCCGCGGAGCGGCTGGGCCCGTGAGCCATGGCCGCTGAGCCTGCGCGTCCGGAGCCTGTGCTCCGCAACGGGAGAGGCCACAACAGTGAGAGGCCCATATACCGCAAAAAAAAAAAAAAAAAAAAAAAAATTCCCTGGTTCAGATTAACAGATACAAACTACTGTATATAAAATAAACATGAGGTCCTACTTGTATAGCACAGGGAACCATATCCATTATCTTGTAATAACCTATCAGGGAAACGCGCCGAAATAACATAGATATATACGTATAACTGAATCACTTTGCTGTACACCTGAAATCAACACAACGTTGTAAATCGTCCAGACTTCAATTTAAAAAAACCTTCCTGGTGCTGCCACAGGGCAAATGGGCGTCGCTCAGACCCCTTAGGTGATTCTGCATTCAAGTCTCAAAAACTCACCCAAAATATTTGGGTCTTGGGCGAACGCAAAGCAACAGGTGGAAACAAAGCTTTGGATTTTCTGAGTCACCGTGAGGACTCCCACCCAGCTCAAAAGAACTGGGCTCTCAGAAGGAATGGCCAAAGCCATTAATTAAATTCCACACAACCCACTTGTTGGAAAGACTTCAACTCGAGGATATATGAGGCCGAGGAGATGGGAGAAGGGAAAATATATTGTCTCATTAACCAAAAGGCTCTCGGTTTCCTAATGTCTCCACAGCAGAGGAAGAAACTCGGCCAATCCAATTTATGGCAGTTTTGAATCTAAGTGGGAACTCGTGACATTGACTTTAACGGGGACTTTGAAACAACGTGAGTCTGGGGCCCCCAGGAGCTGGTTGCCAGGATAAAAACAAAGGGATCAAGAAATCCAGGCCTTGGCTCTCCCGCTGTCGACAGAAATTAAAATTCACAGCCCACGGCTGGAACACACAGAGCTCAGTTCTCAAAGACCAGACGGTCCTCCCCTCCAGCCACCATGCCCTGCCCAGAGCACGGCCCAAAGACACCGTCACGCCAAACAGAACACCAGGACCCAAGCTTCTGGAGCCGGTTTTCCTGGAGCTGGCATCGTACCCTTGACATTCCATTGGGGTAAACGCCCAAGTGTGCCTGTTCCAACAAGCTCCTGTCTACACATTATCCTGTATTAAGAGGGAATAAGAATTCCTGGCATTTCCACTGTGGGCAGAGTATTAACGACAGCAAACCTCAGAACTCAAGTCTGCAGCCTAAAAGATATCTGTCTTGCCATCCACCCATCCAGCCATTTTTCTACCCATCTATCATTATCTAACATCTGTCTATCCAACTGTTTATCATTCACCTATTACCTACATATCTATCTATATCACGTATCTCTATCTATAGACAGAGCCACATCATCTGGGAGGTCTCTGGGGACCCAGATGGCTGAGGCATGGGGCAGGTGGGCTACAGTGGGACCAGGCAGCAGCGACGGGCAACTGTCCAGAGCTTCCGATTCTCGGGGAGGAGACAGACACGGCTGGGTCTGCAGAGAGGGTTTTACAGAACTACTGGACTCTTCCTTTGCTAGGGGGAGGGATTATGGCTTCTGTTAACAGGATGACAAGACAGCCCCAGGGGAGAGAAGACCCCCTTTCTCCAGCGACCCCAAGACTCAACGTCACGTTCTAGGTCAAGGACACATGACTCCAAAGCCCGGCCCCCAGGGGCCGGGGCATGATGGTGCAAAATCATGCCTGGATAAAATCTCCATCTCAAGTGCAAAGGCAGACCAGTGGATGTTAATGTCACAAACGCCGAAGACTTCATGGACAAGTCTGCAGATTCCAACCTTACCTTTAAGAAACCCCCGTCTGTCAGGTTTGGGCGTGGCATCGAAAAAACACGCCACAATTATCCAAGCCTCCTGCATTGAAAGGCTGAGTTTCCACCAGGCAGGGCGCTGGCGAGGGGAATTTTGGCATGCGTGCAGGGTGGGAAAACAGAAATAGAACGGGTGGCTGTCCTCCAGCCCCAGGTTGGGGGGAAAAAAACTGCCGCAAAAACCGAGCTCATCCTGAAGACGGCGGCGGCTGACAGTTTTATAACAGGTCTGGGAGAAATGTTTACTTCTCTTCCTCGCCTTCCTCTACCCCACCCCCCTTACCCCCAACCCCCCGTTTAACATCCTGACTTCCTCCTCTGCCCCTCCTCTTAGACTCAAAGGTGTTTTTTGTTCCCTGCAAAGTGCTGAACACCCAGATGGGCTCTTTCTAGCACATTCCGTGGCCGATGTGTCCGAACGACCCTCCTGAATGCTACCATTATATTGACCCCAGCGGGTTGGCAGAAAACGTGTTTTTCACTCTGCAGACCTCCAAACCGCCGCCTGGAACAGACAGACTTTTCTGCTTCCCTGCGAAGACTCTGACAGCACAGCGCAGCACACGGCAGGATACGTGCCTTTTCTGCCCCAACAATTCTCCTCTCTAAGGCACAGAGGAGGTACAGAAGCATGGAAACCGCTCCCTGAATTACCAAATCGCTCCTCTGAATAAAAAGTAACCAGATTTTTTTTTTTTCCTGAAAAATGCGCTCATGGTACAGAAGCATGGAAACGGCTCCCTGAATTACCAAATCGCTCCTCTGAATAAAAAGTAACCAGATTTTTTTTTTCCTGAAAAATGCGCTCGTGCATGTTCAGGCCCGGACTGGTGCAAGCACGGGATGTCTTCATGATAAAACCAGGATGGGCCTCTTTCCCACGGGTGGAGGTTATGTTTCATCACCACATTTCTTGGGAGCTTTTTTTGGCCATGTCGCAGCATGCGGGATCTTAGTTCTCCCACCAGGTATGGAACCCGTGCCCCCTGCATTGGAAGCACGGAGTCCCAACCACTGGATCCCCAGGGAACTTCTCCATCATCACGTTTCTACGCTTTGGAAGTCTACTGTCCAAATCGGATGTCCACTCCAGACCCAAGAGAAGGCAGACAGGACCGAACTGCAGCCCTGGGGGGCCAGGGCTCGCCGAAGCCCCAGCATCTGGCCACGGTCGGCCTGCCGCCCCGCTGCGAGATTAACCCTGGATCTTTACCGGAATAACCAGTTCCGCCTCCAGTCTGACCTCGAGGGGCGAGGCTGGGGGAGGGGAACCACAGGCTCTGTCTTCCCAGAGCCATAGGGGCATGAACTCCCACGGGTCTCCGCGTCCGTGAGACGCCCACGCGTTTCCACGCTGGCCAACAAACCAGCCCATTTCATCTCCAAGGGCTACTTTTACACAGAAGGAAGATTACCAAACCTCAGCGCCCCCTGACCATACTAAACCTCGCCCGCCTCCCAGCTGCTGAGACCCCCATCTCCACCTGCCCCAGGGACACCAAGCTCTCCAGCCCCGGGGGACACTGGGAAGGCGCACCGTGGGAGCTAAGGGGTTGGGGACGACCTTGCGTGCCCCCAGCTCCCGACCCCTCCCCGCCCAGCCCAGGAGTCTGCGGCGTCTCCGCTCGGACATCTCACCTTTAACCGGCCAGCCCCAAAGTAAACGTTTGCAGTGGCCTCCCGGGCCGGGCCCAAGGCCGGCGCGCTGCCCGGGCAGAGGCCACGCTGGAAACGTGATCTTACTGAAAGAACGCTCAGTGAGGGAAGGAAAGGGGCATGCAAGCGTGCACGGCGCGTGTGCGCAGGAGAGAGTAACTGAAAATCAATGAGTGAGTGATGGAGTGATGGGCACCTCGGCTGCTGAATACGTGCGTCAGGGAGGGAGAGAATCATGAGTGAATGAATGGAGTCGATAAACGAGGGCATACATTTATGAATGAATGCATGCATGAGCGAGTGAATTAATGAACGTGTGAATGCAGGAGTGGACGAATGGAATGAATGAATGCACGTGTGAGTGCATGCCCGCATGAGTGGACGAGTCGCCATCTGAACCCTGTGAGCCACGGCGGGTTGTAGAGAAGGAGAGAGGAGTGGGCCAGATGCTGTCCTCAAGGAGGGTGCAGCCACTGGCTGGGGCCATAGGAGCGCGTAAGCACCAGGGGCCCGAGAAACCAGGCGGTATCTCAGGAATTCTCCCACCTGCTGGACCTTGCCCATCCAACACGTTGTCATGTCCTGCGGGATCAAGGGTCCAGGGAACACGGATCGACAGAAGGAATGGACATTCCTGAGTAACGGGGCTTCCTGCTCTGAAAATGTCACCTGGGGTGTGGGTGGAAGGCGTCCCAGGGGGGGTCATCTCTCCACTACACCAACTATAGCCCCAGCAGGCCTCACTCCCCGACCCCCCCCCTTTTTTTTTGTTGCTTCTCCACCATCTGTGCAAACGTCAACATAGTTTTAACAAAGACAAAGGAGTTCTTCCCACGCGGATGTCCTGATCTCGGGGAACCCGCCCCCTCAGGGTTCCACACTTCACACTTTGGGAACCGGTACAATTTAAGCTCAAGAAGCGACAGAAAAAATCTTAAGAGAGGACATAGCCGATGCTAAACCTCGTTAGCGATCAACGCAGTAAGGCGTGGATGTCACCCATCGCCCAGCAGACTGGGATATCTGTCTGGGCTTTCATGCCCCATGGGGAACAGGGGGCTTTGCAGGCTTAAAAGCCATCGGGGCTCACTTGCCTTGGAATAAGAAGGGGATTCCCCGTGCCATGTGGGGAGACAGATGAGGCAAGTGCCCAGAGCCTCAGGGCATCTGTCCACAGACACAGCACCGTGGATGGATAGCCATCAGCCTCGAGGGACAGATGCCGCAGGTGTTTTCAGCATCCCGTCACGGATGGGCTCAGAGCTGTCTCAGAAATCGCATCCAGGTGACAGAGCTGGGCCAGGCTGGCTGGAAAACGCTAGGGCAGGACCCCACCTCATCACGCTGTCTGCAGAATGCAGATCTCGTATGCGATGAAAGTGTGGCTGATGTCGCTAAGCAGGAAAAGAGCACGGACCCCTCTGCCCGCCCCCTGGGCACTATGTGCACGTACTTATTATCGGGGTGCTGCAAGATGTCTGCGGGACTTACTGAGCCTCTAGAAGTCTCCCTGAAATCCCTGCAGCTTCTGAACCATTGGTGGAAGCATCAGGATCTGAGTAACAACCAGGGGAAGACTCTTCCTGCAGTCAGTGCTGGTTTGGGTTTGGTTTTGTTTTTTTCCTTAACCGTTTTTTTAAAATTGAAGTATAGTTCATTTACGACGTTGTGTTACTTTCTAGTAGACAGCAAAGTGATTCAGTTATATGTATATTCTTTTCAAAATTCTTTTCCATTATAGAAAAGAATCTATTGCTTTTTAATAAAAGATTAATACAAAGAATCTACTTCCGTTTATTTTCCATCTTGTTATAACAGGATACTGAGTATCGCTCCTTGTGCTACACAGTAGGTCCTTGTCCATCTGTTCTGTGTACAGTAGTTTGTACCTGTTAACCCCATACTCCTAATTTATCCCTCCCCCATCCCTTTCCCCTTTGGGAACCCTAAGTCTGTTTTCTACATCTGTGACTCTGTTTCTGTCTCGTACAGGAGTTCATTTGTATCGTTTTTGTAGATTCCACATGTAAGTGACATCAAATGATATTTGTCTTTCTCTGACTTACTTAATATGACAGTGCTGGTTTTCTGTCCCCTGCCAGCCAACCTGAAAGAGGCCCAGGTGCTTCTGACGCAGCCGGACAGTCTCAGGAAGGGTCCGTTCTGAGCCCCGAGGTCTCCTCAGCCCCCAGCAGCGCCCTGGCTTCCAGAGGAAGGGGACGGTTTCCCAGCCTCTGTGCTTGTCTGACTGTTGTCTCCAGTGTTTGCCAAGTGTCCCCACTCATCCGTGCCACAGGGTCATTCCCCTTGGTCCCATTCTGGCCTCTTTCTGCCCCAGGGGTGCAGTGCTCCTGTGTGACACTGGAGATATGGGGAAAAGGACCCGCCAGAGCGTTCCGACAAGAGGTCCCCTTTGAAACGTCCCAGACAGCGTCTGCGTCCTTCAGTCCACAGTGCGGGGTGGTGAGATTCTAAAATTTTCCCTTTGCCCTGGGTTAGAAGTTACCTGCCTGCAGGATTTCCACCTCAGGACCAGGGACGTTCAGAAGTGGGTGACTCTCAGATGTGGGGTGTCCTGTGCACTGGGGTTGTGGAGCAGCATCCCTGGTACCCACACCCCACAAAACGAAGCCAAGTACGACTCCACACATCACCAACTGTGCCCCTGGGGAGAGAGCCATGCAGAGTTTCAAACTACAATCGCAGATAGATCATGATAGACAGATAGATAGATAGATAAATCATAGATAGACAGATAGAGATACATAGATGATAGATCTAGCAGGTAAATGATAATAGAATTATAATAGATAGGTAGATGATAGATCCAAAGATAGAAAGATAGATAGCAAAGACCAAAGTCTTTGCTGTCATGGGCACGTCCTGTGCCCTGTGGGGGGCGGAGCAGCCTCCCTGCTCTCCACCCATCAGATACCAGTAGCTCTTCCCAGCTGTGACAGTAAAAGCGTCCCTAGGCATCGCCAAGTGTCTCTGGGGGAGTACAATTGTCTCTGGTTGCGAACTACAGCCAGAGAGAGAGGGAGAAAGAGAGATGATGGAAGATGATTGACATGTGGATAGATTGACAGGATAGATACACAAATAGATAATAGAAAATAGATAGGTTAATTACAATTATAATATATAGATGAGAGCGAGAAAGAGGTTGATTGATAAATAGAAGATAGAATCTCTGATGCTAAGTCAGGGTTTCTCACCCTCAGCACTGCTGACATCGGGGCTGGGTGACTCTGATGTGGGGCGTCCTGTGCCCTGTGGGGTGTGAAGCAGCATCCCAGGTCTCCACCCGCCAGGTGCCAGGAGCACCCCCTCCCCACTTGTGACAGCTTGACAACTGTGTCTCTGTTTTGACGCCAGCTGAGAGAAGGAGGGGATTTCTTTGGCCCCGAGGGGAAGAGAGGGTTAACAAGCTACAGTCCAGGTTGGGGGAGGGGGCGTGGATCACGGCACGTCCTAGCCGGGTTGGGGAGAAAATGAGCACCTTCAAGGCCAAGTTGAAACCCAGACACTGCGCAGGCGGATTCCTTCAACCCCATCCCTAAACGCACCATTTCATTATGCTTTCCCGCTGGTAAATAATCCTAGGAATTCCGAATTCTACCCAAGTCCCTGGAGGACGGAAAA
>NW_020174373.1:608950-621998 GCF_003031525.2 Neophocaena asiaeorientalis asiaeorientalis | reverse complement strand
CGAGCTCTCCCCCCCACCCATCTTTTGCTTCCCTGGGTCAGCCCTGGACCGGCAGCGGTATCAGCATCCCCTGAGAAATTCTGAGAAATGCGCATTCTCAGGTCTCCCGAACATCAGGAAACTGAGTCTGTCATACATACCCTGTGTTAACAAGCCCCCCTGCCCCGCACCATCCACCCTCAAGGTTGACAACCGTGGTTCTGATTGCTGACATTTGGGCTTTATGGGAGGGACCGGTGGCAGCCTGAGGGGCTAGAGAGGGTGGGAAGGAAGTTGCACCCAGACAGGAGCTGGGGGGAACTGCAGAGATGTTTAAAGAGAAGGCTCAGGACTCCCGAGCAGGTTGCCTCGCCTCCCAGCACCCAGTTCCGTAGACGCGCCCCCAGCCCCTGCCCCCACACTCGCCCACCCGGTCCTTCCAGCTCTGCCTTGGAGGCCGGAAAGCAGGGCAGAGGGCCGTCAGCCACAGGCAGTCCTCCCAGATCCCTGGGCAAAGGTTAGGTCCATTTTGAAACCCAGAGCAGGCATCCTGCCGTGGGCGCTGCCGGGTGTCTCTGGGGGAGGGGGAGGGTCTCCAGGAAGCCAGGAGGGTGGGCACCTGGTGAGCCGTGGGTGCCGTCAGCGGAAGGCGGTCTCTTCTCGGGGTGCCGCACGAAGGAGGTTTGCCCGCGGCGAAGGTGACCCTGCCTTCTCCCCAGGAGCCATTCAGAGAAATTGAGTCTTTCGTTGGTACGTCGGTTGCAACATTGTTGGAAAGTTACAGGGCGCTGTGGCGGACGTAGTTCAAGCCCAGGAGCCAGAAGAGGATGACAGCCAACTGCGTCACTTGCCACGTTTTTGTGACAAAGATCCTGTGAATTACCTTGAAAGATAAGTGAGAGAAGGAGAGAAAAGAAGTCTGCAGTACGTATACGTCCATGTATGTGTGCGTCCCAGCTGCAATGATAGATCCGTTTGTGTTTCTTTTTTAATTTTTTGGCCACGCGGCATGTGGGATCTTAGTTCCCCAGCCAGGGATGGAACCCACGCCCCCTGTATTGGAAGGGCGCAGTCTTAACCACTGGACTGCCAGGGAAGTCCTTATATATCTGTATTTTATCTGTACACATTAACCTAGCAAGATATAAAGGACCACAACTGCAAGAAAACAGGAAGCAACGCATTTACGTCACATGCTACTGGTAACCACTCAACCGCCATTTATTTTTCTGTTATTTGTTTTTAACAGAACTGGATTGGGACGCGTAAATCCAGGATATATGCGTTCCAATTTCAGCGAGGGGCTGTGTGGCCCATTGTGTGTGAGCGAGGAAGGAGGCGGGGTCAGCTGCTGGCTTCTGGAAAGAGGTCTTCACTCTCAAAAGAGGAAATGCCCTTAATTGGGCGTGCAGATATTAGTGAGTGGGGCTGTGATGGCTGGAGCTACAGAGCCATTTTCTGCCAGGAGTGAAACTGGTTAATGCCCGGTGAACCATGAGAGAACACCATTAAATCCTCAAATTATCCCCAATCCAGACGCCCTAAACCTCAGTAAGTCCCCTTACAAGATACTGTCTTTTATAGTGTTAGCTATTTTGAGATGGCCTTTCTGCTACTTCAGCATAAAAGCATCCTAATTTATACCACATGGCAGAAATCCTCAAGCAGTTTGGTCACTGGATTCCCGACACTCTGAAAGACTAGTGCGAAACCCAAATAACTTTTGCTTATGTAGGTTTTAAAGAAACATGCTTTCTGTATTAGAAATTAAAACTGAAAATGTTAGATATTTATCTATAAATGTTTTCTGTATTCAAATTTAAAACTGAATTTTTTACATATTTATTTATAAGTATCCATATTTTCTGTATTAGAAATCAAAATGGGCACGAACCCGTGTCCCCTGCATCGGCAGGCAGACTCCCAACCACTGCGCCACCAGGGAAGCCCCTAAAACTGAAAATTTTTGATATTTATTCATTTAATAAGTTTAAAGATAACAATGATAAACCCATTCCATTTTGTATAAATAAAATATTTTTACAGAAAAATAAATTTATTTTCCCAAAAACTGGGGGAGAGGGAAAGAGTAGCATTAATTTACACATTTGTACATCTCTTTCCTATCTCGCTTAATAGAAGATGACTGATTTCTCATATTTACTTCTACATTTGTTCTCTTGCAGTAATAGTTTAGGTTGAAATGGGTAAAGAAAATCTGGCCTCCCCCAGATGGGTAGTTAGAAAAGAGAGGAATATTTTAATAGGGTTTTCACACAATTGACATTCTTCTTTGATGCCACACCAAAACTTGAAAATTGGTAGTTTCTTTAAGGTTCCATGACTTCAGCATGGAATCTGGATACCAATCAATGAATTCTGTACTCTATAAAGTTAGAATCCACAGCTTTATCTTGAACTTCAGACGGATCCTTTATCCACTTAGGATCTTGCAATATCATGCATGGGTCATCTGGAGGTGTTCCAAATGTTGGCACATTTTATTTCATAATATATATTTTAAAACCTCACATTTGTTCATATCTCTATTAATCTCATCACATAAAGGTCTTTAGCTAGAATAACGAGAGGAAACACCTCCTCTGTAATGTGAAGTTTGTGGCCTAAATAAGAAATTCTGGACTTCACTGGTGGCGCAGTGGTTGAGATGCAGGGGACACGGGTTCGAGCCCCGGCCCGGGAAGATCCCCCATGCCACGGAGCAACTAAGCCCGTGCGTCACAACTACTGAGCCTGTGCTCTAGAGCCTGCGAGCCACAACTACTGAGTCTGCGTGCTGCAACTACTGAAGCCCGCGAGCCTAGAGCCCCGGCTCTGCAGCAAGAGAAGCCACTGCAGTGAGAAGCCTGCACACCTCGATGAAGAGCAGCCCCCGCTCGCCGCAACCAGAGAAAGCCCCGCATACCGCAATGAAGACCCAATGCAGCCAAAAATAAAATACATCTTTTTAAAAAAAGAAATTCTGCTATGGACTGAATGTGTGTGTCCCCTAAAATCTACATGTTGAAGCCCTGACCCCCAACGGGATGTGTTAGGAGATGGGCCCCTGGGTAGGTTTGAATGAAGTCATGGGGTTGGGGCCCCCATGATGGCATTAGCGTCCTTAGAGGAAGAAAAAGAGGCACCAGAGCTCTCTCTCCACCATGTGAGGACACAGTAAGAAGGCAGCCGTCTATAAATCTGGAAGAGAGCCTCACCGGGAACTAATCTGCCCACCCGGTGATCTCAGACTACCAGCCTCCAGAACCGCGAAAAACAAACATCCGTTGTTGAATCCCCGCAGTCTGTGGTGTTCTATTACGGGAGCCTGACCTGAGACAGATTCATTCATTCTTCCAAGTGTTGATTGAATAGTTATTGAGCACCTACTGCATGCCAGTCACTGCTCTAGTAGTTACAGACACACCCATGCTTTTACAGATGTACCTTATGGGGGTAGGGGGGAGGGGAAAAGCCCAGGCAGTAAACAATAAAAAGTTACGGTGCATAAGATGTGGGCAGTGGATACAAGATTAGAGAACAAAAGTTTGGGCAGAGGAGGTGGGTGAGGGGATGCGCAGGGTCGGGGAAAGGGCTGGGATTGCAATGGTCCCATCTCGCTAACTAACTCCCCTTTGGTCTACGGCCAAAGGTGAGCGTGTCAGCTTTTGCCCCCAGCCCTCCACCCCAGGGGCAAAATGTTCCATGTTTGTCAGGTCCAAGTGCTGTTTTTATTTTCAGTTGAGGGGAGTTGAGAACGTCGTCTGTGCTTCCACAGACCATTTATCCATCCCCAGCTATTCATAGAGGAGCAGTTGTGTTGGACGCATGCCAGTGTGAGAAGGGGTGTCCACAATGCAGAGGGAGATAGCTGCAAGGCACAGATGTGCACTGCATTTATATTTGGAACTGCGGGGGACATGCCTCCATTAGGAAGATGGGACTGGGGCAGAGGCCAACCCACATCACCAAAGCCCTTTAGTGTCAGGAACCAGAATAGTACGTGGTGGGAAACCAGACGAGCTAATTCTAATCCCTTATGGGTCTGACCTGCAAATAAGGGTTCACAGGATGGGGCTGGCCCATGAACGCCTTGACCCTCTTTCTTTCTTTCCCAGGAAATCTCACGAGCCTTTCACCAACAGGCTCAGACAGAAGTTGTGTTAGAAGACGTTGGATTTCTAAAGAAAGCAGAATAGGCAGCGAATAACCCCACCAAGACTTACATTTATGTTAAAAACACCATAGCAGATGGTGACCTTTTCCATGGGACATCCAATGAGAGTCTCTGATTCCCTAGTGTGCATGGGCTATAGCAATTTGCAAGGTATTGATGATTACCCATTTTTTTTTAACCGTGATTTTTAAAAGTGTTAAACTAATTTTAAAGCCATTTCACAAATTTACAACGGCTCGACAAGTAATTGAGCACTCTGGGGGAGACTTCTTTTGTAAATCTCCTGAATTCTAGAGTTACTACTTTGACCCTGGAGGGTGCATGGTGGGGACTACAATACACTGTACCTGCCCCGTCAACCCTGGAACTAGTTATACCTTTACTAACAATTTACTGTCAACGACACCCACGTGTATGTGTACATGTGTAAAATAGGTAACGTATCTTAAAAGTTTGGTTTTTTTTCATGTCTTCCTACTAAAATAGAACATATGTATATGTCGTTGATGCTACTATTACTCAAACTGGCACTCGGTGTTTCTAATCAGAACATCAGTTATTTTGCTCACTTTCTAGATTGCTATCTTTGATAGATTTAACATTGACTTGATGATCTAATAAATCATTCTCTGTCTGCCAAACTGAAAATGTTTATTTCTTTCAATTGATTTATTTTTTAAAATGTTATATAATTAAGGTTTTTGTGTCATTTCTTCTGTTTTTAATATTCTTTTTCATACTTCTTTCCATGATGGCTTATCACAGGATATTGAATATAGTTCCCTGTGCTCTGCAGTAAGACCTTGCTGTTTATCCATTCTCTATATATAATAGTTTGCATCTGCTAATCCCCAACTCCCAATCCTTCCCTCCCCCATCCCCCCCCCCTTGGCAACCCCAAGTCTGTTCTCTATGTCTGTGAGTCTCTTTCTGTTTCATAGTTAAGTTCATTCGTGTCATAGAAAATGTTTATTTGTAAAAATAAAATGGAACTCGGTTTAACTGAATTAATTAATATAAAATGACTACGGGCTTTCGCAGTGTCAGAAGACTCTAATTTTATAACATTCTTGGGGATATATGAAGTGGAGGACCGCCTCTGTTTTGGGAAATTTTCATTAGTAAATTTAGTGAAAACTAATATCCAATACTTCCTCTTTTGTTTACTGAATTTTGAAACTGTTGTGCAGGTTGTTTTAAAAGATTTTTAAGACTATAGACCTAAGAATAATATATTGGAAAAAAATGAAATTTCTGCAGCTCTAAGGCTTAACTCCCCTTAAGTAAAACATATTTCTATTTTTACAGAATATATATACACATCTTCTCCCTTTACAGAAAAGTCATTAGAATGACAAGACAACACATGGAATTCTGCATCTCATGAATTCTTTTCTCCTCGGGTCCAAGGTCTCGTCTGCATGGAAAAGTTATCACATGGAATAAAATCCATGCACCATACAGTATCCCTTCTGCACAGACCAAAGCCCTGAACACTTTCAGGGGGCCGCCCGGGGAAAATTTGAAATGTAATTCATGGGCCGGAAGACAGCAGCCTCTGATGGGCTCAAAAAGCAATTATCACCTAGACCCAAATCCTCGCAAAGCTGCAGAATCTCTCGCTTTACCCGTCTGCAGGGTAACTACCCACCCTGTGTTTTGAACCAAGAGACCAAGAGATGGGAAAGGGGCCATTTCTGCGTGAGCTCTGAGTAAATGCACTGTTGGCGTGTCGGGGTCACCTACACAACAGGCAGAGAACAGATCTCCGGACAACAACCGGACCTGGATTCATGGATGGTCCCTCCACAGAATTCCTAACCACAGGAGTTTGGAGGACCCCAAGAGGCAACAAAAACCATCCCCTGGGAATAAAACAGGCAAAGTGCTGAAAAAGTCATTTGAAGAGATAATAATACTTTGAAAGTACTGAGACAGGCTGGGACCCGGGACCCTTTGCTGCAGGGCTTGTGCCCGGACAGAGATCTCTTGGAGCAGCAACACACAGAGAAAATGTACGGGACTAAAAATAACCGCGTGCATGCGCAGTTGGGGCAAATGATGAAAAATAAGATACAAAGAGACCAAAAAGCCCACCTGCCACTTCTGAAGAGCGTGGAGCGAAAGCAGGGTCCCGGGCATGCCCCCTGCACTCAACACCACCTAAGGGGTGGGCAGCCCACCTAAGCCTCCCCTCCAGCCCCACCCCTGGACCCACCCGTACCCTCAGCCCACTTAAGGAACGAGCTTGCCCCCGCCAGAGAGCGAGCAAACAAGGGAACTTGTTATTTGTTCTCACTCCCCCCCACCCCCGCCCCGCGCTGCAGCAGGGGCCCCGATAAAGCCTGGCGTGAATTTCTTGTCTGGCCTCTGATCAATTTCTATTGCTTAAGGAGGCCAAGAACCCTAACTGGTAATAACAGTACCACCTGCTTTGGGGGCCAAGGTGAAAGCTGCCAGGGCTGGAGATGTGATGTACGCCAAGGGTGTGTCCCCAAAATGTGAAGATTCAATAAATACATCGTTAACATAGAAGGCGGCTCTCCAAAGAAAAGTTTGCCCCATCAGAATGGTGGGTTTCAGGAACCACAAGGGCTTTCGTCTGCCTGGTTTCACGTCATCGTAAGAAACAGGATCAGAAGACAGTTTTCTGCTCTTTCTACCAAAGCAGGCAGCTTTCCAGAGCTCATGTCCCCTCGTGAGTTTACGAGTGAAAAGAGGAGTCATTTTCTCAGAAACGGTGGCTGAACCGTCGGTTTTTTAAGGCTGGTGATTAGCTTCTGATGACTTGCTTTACTATGGGTCTCACTATCTGAGTGGGCTTAATCGGAAAAAAAAAAAAAATTCAAGCCCCCTGTGAAAATGGATTAACGTGTCCTGAAAAGGTTGATGGGTTCAGAGCAAGAATTCGAGGAGAGAATTACACGGTTGGTTGCTGCTATTAGAATTTGCGTTCTGAAGAGCTGTTGAAAACCAGCAGAACTCATGTGTACCTGCCCGAGGCTCGCGGTTTTACAGATGGGGATCCGAAGTCTGTCCCCTGCATCACGAGACATTTCAACGTGACACTTGTCAATGAATGAAAAGAAAGATCGGTGAGATTTAAGAATGACTATCTCAGGTTAACACAGCCCGAAAAGTAACAGAGGGTTTGGATGAATGTGTCCACCTTTGGGGGAGCATAGATCTCCTTTCGTAAGAAACCAGAGGGTGCAAAGAAAGAGTGAATTCAATAAACAAACAAAACGTTAGAAAACATGTGCTGAAGGTAGAAATGATTCTACTACGGATGATGGCTCCTTGCATTTGAAATGCGTGAGATGTTGGAGACCTTCTCGAACGCAAATCACAAGGAGTTTCGAAGAAACTGATTGATGAGCTCAGATAAAGGAGTCGTCCAAATGTCTGCAAGAAAAAGCCACCAAATCTACACTAAATTATCTGAAAAAGATAAAAGAACAGATGCACACGCAGATCCTATTAAACGGTCTCAGAAATGAACAAGCTTCACCGCCGTCAGGAGTAAACATCATTTGAAAGTCAGATTCTGTGACGTCAGTAGAAACATATGGTCACTGAGTGAGCTGCACTCCCCCAGATACATATATGTGTGTAGAAAATGAACTATCACAGAATATTAAGTTTATAGTGAATGTGCCATGGAAAGAAAGAAGAAAATCTTGCCAAGGCCACTGAAATGAACATCTGTGCATGTGGAGTGCTGGATGCCTACGGAATCCAAGCAAAAAACGCTTCCGGAAGAAAATGTCAGAGAGAGCTTTTTTCCCCCCAGCTTCATTGAGATAATAATTGACACGTAGCATTGCGGAAGTTTAAGGTGTACATTGTGATATATACAATATATATACAATAAGGTGTACATGCGATAGGATTTCCATCCTAGCCTTGGCTAACACCTCCATCCTGTCACATAATTACCATTTCTTTTTGCGGTTAGAATAAAGTCTACTCTCTTAAAAACTTTCACGTATAGAATACAGTATTGTTAACTAGAGTCACCATGCTGTGCATTCGATCCCCAGAACTTAAAGCCTTAAAGAGAGGCTTCCCGAGAGAGCATTATTCACATACTTTAATTTAAACGACATTGAACACTAACCATATTTTCCTCTTGTCATCGGGGTGACGTTTATCCCGCTGTTCTCCAACTATATGTTTCTTTATGTGTTCATAATCCATCTTCTTCCACAGGGTACTGAGGACACCATTTCTTCCTTTGGAAGGTGACAGATGCCCCTCTGGTTCTCAAACGACTGCTGGGTCCATCGGAGCTGGTGTTGGGGGGGCGACCGTCTCAGCCATAAGCCTCCAAGGCCATGCGCCCAAAGGATGCACAGTGGAGTAGAAAGGGCTTTCCTGGATGCACGCAGAGCTACGTAGCTTCATGACTTTTTGACCCTTTCACCGCTGTCTCATGGTCATACGTGCAAAATATAGAAAAGAGAACACAACCAACAAGGCCGATTTTTTTTTCTCTTACATGTATTTTAAATGATGAAAAGTTGCCCATGACAGTTACAGAAAATGGATGGAGTTACCTTTCAAAATGCTTAAGTTCCATTTATGTACATCTGTGTGTAAATCTGTGTGTGTACATACACACACTTTTGAACAAGAGTTAAATTAAACTCCCCGCTAAAACTCATATATGGGACATGTTTAGCGGGCATCCTCACTTATGGGGAAGCTTAACAAGATTTGGGAAGAGTCCTAGGACATTCCTATTAAAATAGGAAATACAGGCTGTCTTCAAATGGCTCAAATCTTTGTAAATCCAGGACGGGAAGGCATGCAATTCTGAGATGTCTGATCAGGATCTTTAGTTTTAAGTTCTTTTCCATTTTGGGGAAGCTCTTTCAAACGCTTTCTGCTTTCAACTTCTCTTTGGAGACCCAGCTCTCAATCCTTAAGGGTGAGCTCAAGGCATGCATATTTGGAATGTTAATGTGTCCTCTTTACGAGATCCAGATTCTAGCGGACTGGCTTCCTCTTTGGTTCTAATATTTAAACTCTAAAATTCTATCAGCATTAATCTCAGTTGAATCAAACTATAGTGATCTGCCCAAATCATCCTTTTTCCTCTCCCCTAAAGCATTACTAAAATAGAACCGAACAGTTAGTATACGTTTTAGATATTTGAGGATAGAAGATCATCTAGTCCAGTAAAAAGAAAAGTATAAACCAAGGAAGGCACTGCCGTCGCCTTAAGAACTGGTACCCACGGAGGATCAAAGATCAAAAATAATACGAAAAGCCACAACATCTGCAAATCTCTATTTCTACCCCACGTTCTCCCAAAAAATGTAGGAACTGGGCTATTTCACAGGAAAAAAGCACCCCATGATCACTTCCCCGAGACGGTTTCCGCATCAGCGATTTTGCACTTAAATTTCCCAAACCCAGCCTCATCCTCTGCAGGTGACAGTACTCTTGGGAGCTGAAATAACGTTCAAATTCCGCCGTCAGTGTCGGGAATCACTCGTTCCCGATTCACGGACGGTGGTGAACAGGTCTGGATTCCTGACATAACTAAGGAACTTACAGCATCAGTCAAACTTCTCACCCCAGCTTGTTGGAAACCCAAACAGCAGTCTGTCTGCATCTTTTAGAAGCCGATGGCATTCCCGCCCTACCCCGGTGCCATTCTCCTGCCCCTGTGCTTTGTGACCGCGTCGATGGCCTGAGGTCACACCAGGAGGTAGTTTCAGAGCTCATTCCAGAGTTGGAATCTCCGTCCGGATTCACGATGGAACCAACAGATCAAGCAGTCATTTTACAACCCAAGGTCCAGCTGTCTCCCTTAGGATGATCGATGTGTCTGAGGAATTAGGAATTCTTGGTTAGGTAGCACGTCTATTGCAAACAGGAGAGAAAACCCTTCAGGGCAGCCGCTTAAGCCGAGAAGGAAAGGAACTTTGCAAGGGAGTGATGAAGGTGGTTCTTGTCCGGGTGGAGCTTTTCTCAAAGCAAAGGGTGGATTTTGAAGGCCTCAGACGTTTTCTGGTTCTGTAAGGAAAGATTGGATGCAAGATGTCATAGCCAGGAAAAAAAGAGAAAAAAACTCTACGGATTGATCTCAAAGCCCTGCTATCTTTTTTGCTGCTTTCTATTTGTTCAGGATTTCGAACATTTTAGGTGAATCGCGTAACTCTAGCTTTTGGGTGACAACTCATAGTTGTAGAAACCCCTTTGGGGGATGCGGTCGAGTTAATCTTCATAACCTCTAAACGGGGAGTTGCTATTACGTCCATTTGACGAAATAAAGGCAAAGTATGATGCTCACACGGTCCCCTTGAGCGCATGGACCTCTGTCGCCATGTTAGAGGCCCCCATCCCCATCACTGTCCCTACAAGAGGCACAAGCTCCAGGACTGGGCTGCATACAGACGCACGGGTCGTGCATTGCTCCTAACCCCTGCAGAGCTGGCCAGTGTACGTGCCCGCCATCCTTCGGGAGAGAGTGGGCATTCCCTGGCCCTACTCAGGGATGCTAGCCAGCCAAGCAGCATCAACACCGGACCACAGAGGGAATGTCAAGCTGCCATATTTCTTAGACGGTTTACGGGTTTTGCACCCAGCAAGGATCAGTCCTGCGCACTGTGGGAGGGGTGCCCGAATGATGTCACAGCACGTCTTAACTCTCTGAGCTCGCTAACTTTCACAGAACCGCAGCCAAATTCGGTCCCTTAGTGGACCTGGTGAAGTTATCATTAAAGGATAATTGAGGAAGTAGACAGAATTTTTTTTTTTTTTGGAGCGTAGCTGCTTTATAATATGTTGTATTAGTCTCTACGGTACAGCAAAGTAAATCAGCTAGACGTGTATTTTACCTAGTCCCGAAAAAGGCAGGAGAGAGCTTCAAGACAGGACACTGCTTTAACCAAAAAGGGCTTCCGCCTCAGATAAACGGGAAGGGCATGAACCAAAAAGAGCAAAAGCTGCCCCTGCTTCAGAAATTCAAATGGGGGGAGGTGAGTGGCCACCAAGTTGTAGCAGGCGCCAAAAAACTCAGGATGTGTCGTAATACTTGAATGGTGTTTTTTTAAAAAAAAAAATCATAATGGATGCCCAGAAAAGCCCACCGTGAGCATAGCATCAAAACGCGAAATCAACGTGGGCTCCAGCCTTGCATCTGTATGCGATGCCTCATTTGCCTCTCGCCGCGGTAAAACTTTACTGACATAAACAGGCAGCAAGCCGGCAGGCTGTAGTTTGCCATTTTGTTATTTTTTTAAAAAAAATAAGGCACTAAAATAGTATTTATCTCGGTGACTTCGCTCGTTGGGGCTCCCTCCACCCCCTTACGTTTGAGCCTGAGATGACGCCTCACTTTGCTTGCCCATTTTCAGCCCTGAGCTCCCGGGGTCACAGGTGCTTACAGAGTGTGGCCGAAGATGCAAGCGAAATTAATGCACAGTGTCTCTGTAATGCTAAGGCATGTTGCCCAGAAAGTAACGTTGTTCTTCCTAATCTGTTTCCCCCCACCCGTCCCGCAAACTTTCAGGGTCCGGGGTTATGTACACCAAGGCTCGCCCCGGCCAGGGGGTTGCTCAGTACCACCCACCCACCAGCAGAGGGAGGCCAAGGGTAGGTTTTGGGATTTTGAAGTCGCCCAAATCCTTAAAAAAATACTCCCGGAATAGGCTTTTGTTTCACAGCTTCCTTCCTGGAGGTGGAGGCCCCCTGGCAAAACACAGACAGATTCAGACATGGTTGGTCTCAGGACCAAACCTTGGGAGACCCCGAGTTAACATCTGAGCTGTTGTTTCTGCGATAAAGCATTCCCCTCTCCACCCACCCCCCGGCCATCTTCCCTTTAGCGATGTCTTTAGGGCTTTCATGATTCAGCAGACAGGATCTCTGCTCCCGAGGACGGCTACCCACCCGTCCTTGGGCGTGTAAGTCTTCAAACCCGGAAGCCTGGACCCAAAGGTGAAGCAGAAAGTCCCAGCACGCCCCCAGCCCTGGCCCCAACCCATTTCCCTGGGGTCTGTGCACCTTTCGACAGAAAGGTTTGCAATTTAGTCCTTCTGTGGTTTTCTTTTGGGAGAAGGGTCCAAACACTGCAGACTCCACCCACATATCTTTGCCGACTCCCTTGTGATTGAAAGTTCACTGAAAACAAAAGCAAGTTACTTATGTAAGGTCTGTGGCAGTGAAACCAAATCTTACAGATGAGAAAACCTTTTCAAAAGCATCTCTCAAGTCCCCCGTGCGTCCGTAATAAAGGCCCAGCTTTAAAATCCCTTCATTATGCAAGGGGGTCTACCTTGGACAGTATCAGAAATAACATTACCAGCGAAGGACCCCAGAAAGTATTTTTTAATTCAAAATACGTTATCATTTATTGAGTGTGGCACTGCAACACAGCTCACGCAGATGCATCGCGGGTGGCTGCTTTCAACTCTATTTGCAATATTTTTAAGCACATTGCCTTGTTAAACAAACGCAGACAGGAAACCTTTTACTCACGAAATCAAAGTATGTATTTTGCATGAACTTTTTTGATAGCTTGTATTCAAGAGGATTTATTCAGCCTTTCATTACATAAGTTAAATAAATTAACTAACATATATTTGTCAAATAATTTTATAACATAATATAGCCAATGTTCCGTAATACCTGTAAATGGAGTATAACTCTTAAAACTTGTGAAACACTACGTTGTACACCTGTAACATATAACACTGTACAGCAAATATACTTCAATTAAAAAAAATGTGTAACAAGAAGAGATCTTAAAAGCCATCATTTAGGGCTTCCCTGGTGGCGCAGTGGTTGAGAGTCCGCCTGCCGACGCAGGGGACGCGGGTTCGTGCCCCGGTCCGGGAAGATCCCACGTGCCGCGGAGCGGCTGGGCCCGTGAGCCAT
>NW_020174373.1:560656-608913 GCF_003031525.2 Neophocaena asiaeorientalis asiaeorientalis | reverse complement strand
AGGTGGGGTTTCAAATCAGCTCTAAAGGCCTGTATTAAAAAAAAAAAAAAAAAACTACTTTAAGGACTTTTTGAAAAGTAATCAATTCTAAATAAAATGAAACATTTTTCATCTTGAGAACAAATTTCCTAGAGACATATGATTCGTGGGAAGATGTGCCAGTGCGTCTATTGGACCTAAGTTGTTTTGGTTGTTATTTTATTAAAGTAATTTTTTAAGTGAAATATAGTCGATGTACAATATTATATTAGTTTCATGCATGCAACACAGCGATTCAACATTTTTAGATTGTATTCCATTAAAGTTATTCTAAAATATTGGCTCTATTCCCTGTGCTGTACAACATATCCTTGTTGCTTATTTATTTTATACACAGCAGTCTGTATCTCTTAATCTCTTTGCCCCATCTTGCCCCTCCCCCCTTCCCTCTCCCCACTGGGACCCACTAGTTTGTTCTCTGTATCTGTGAGTCTGCTTCTGTTTTGTTACATTTCTTCATACACTTATCAGGCTTTTACACTTAGGGAAGATAAAATTGGGAGGGAAACTTGCCATTTGTCCTGCAACAATTCCTCTTCCTGTTGTACCGGAAATAGCTGGTCGTTGCCCCCACCAGGGTCACCAGCACCCCGCACAGGACAGGAGACACGATTTTCGCTATCCTGTTGCCTGCGGGAACCCAGAAAAGTAAGATGGACTGTGATAAACATAGCCAGCCTGAACGCCGCTGGTTGTAGTAAATAACTCTGCAATCACATCCCCGGCCCTCCCCACCCTCCTATTCACGGGCAGATGATGGAATGCACACAAGAAGCCCGAGGAAGTGATTCTGCTTTCAGGGGAGCTTACCAACCAGTCTTACCGGACTGGGGCATCCAACAGTTTTGCGCAGAAGATAGGCTTGATACGTTTTTTCATGTATTTGTGAATTTGGATGAATCTGTAGCTTTGGGGACATAGAATGTTCACTCATGCAAAAAAATTTTTTTAACCAAGAAGTGCCTGATAGCCCGATCCTCAAATCATGCTGGAGCTCTGAACGCAACCATAGAGCAAACATCAATGCTTTAAGGGAAGCTTAGGTATTCCTGCACAAAATCCAAGGTACGGAAGCTTGATGGGACAAAAATCCACACTTCCCCAGAAGAACAAATCGTTGCTTCCATCTAAAATAACCACCCATGTCCTACAACAGATCCAGGCAAGTGCCCGGCGTGTCGTAGGGGACGGATGAGTGGCCACGCCGTGGATGTGGCTCCCGTGATGCTTGGAAGAGCGTTACCACGGTGCCCAGGGATCTATCCCTCCCTTGTGCTGCTGTCTCAACCTCGTCCCCTGCTGGACCCCGCTTTCCAGGGCTCCCCACCCCCCATGCACACCCTCTACCATGTGACTTGGTGGCATGGGAGGTGGGGGGGGGTCCGGGTCATCATCCTCAGAATTGGGTCTTCAGCCAATAGAACCGGCAGACATGAAGCTGTGATGCTTCTTATCCTGGTGATGCTCCTCTTTATTCTCTGGTACCGTGTCTGGCTGCCTTGTGGCCCAGCCTGGCCTGGCCTCTTGGATGGATGTGGGCTGGTTTTAGCCCAATTGCGACTCACATAATCATATTCAATGGTGGTTGTTTAAAATCACTATGTTTAGGGGTCTTTTGTTACATAGCAGTGCTAACGGATACACCTCTTTCCTCTCTGCCATCCCATACAAATCAACCAGGTGATATCAACGGTGACTACCAAATGGTCCTCCAGGCTGACCTCTTATCCCCATGTCCACTGTCTCTACAACATCCTCTTTAGTCTGGGAACTAACTGGGTCTTAACACTGATCTCCCTGAGCGTCGCTGGCCCTCTGATCCATGCATCACATAAATAGGGGCAGGGTTTTTCCCGTGAAGCATGTATAAAGTGCAGACGAGCCCATGGGGTCGCCTAGCCAGTCACAAGTGTTGCTCTCTGCCCATCACACTCCACACCCTGGCTCCATACACTAGAGTTGTTCCCGGGGGTGTACCCAGCCCGACCTAGCACAGCACCTACCTCTCCTGTCCTGGCTGCCTCTCACCCATCCTTTAGACTCGGCCTTGGAGATGGTCCCCTCAAGGAGCATCCTTACCCACCTCCATTCTGCCCCAGTCTAGGATGAGTCCCTCTGTCCTGCCGTGGGCCCCGTGAAACCACGTGTCAGACCTGGATTCTTGCCCTGAGATGCACCCCTCCTGCCCCACCTCCTGCCCACGAGAGAGAAGCATCCATGGACTTCCCCAGAATGTCTGTACACCCAGCAAAGAGCAGTACTGAGACTCCGCATGGGGATAGGGGCTGAAGGCTGGAAAGACACCTCAATACCTTTCTTCTTCCCAAAGCCTTGGGGTCAGCTGGGCGGATTCACTGTCACCCTCCACCCAAATGCCAGATGAACAAGAGGCTGGACCCCATCCTCCCAGTGACACACAACAAAAGCCCACCATCCGGACTCCAGCCCCCACTGCTGGACCTGTGATGGGGCCGGCAGTGCCCTCTGGGGGCTCTCCATGGCTGAATGCCATGACTTCCCCTCCTCTCCATTTTGGCTACCGGTCAGTAGTGGTCAATGAAAGGGACGCCATTAGTGGCCCAGCGGCAGGTCCACGAACCCCAGCCCTGCTCTCAGAGCTCCGAGGCATCTTGCAGCCTGAGGACTGTCCTCGCCCTCCTTCTCTGACCCCTACAGGATGGACCCCTCCCTGAAGGACAGACATGTGTGTTCAGGAGCTTCCAGACGAGCATGGGAACAGTAGGTGCTCCCTGAACACCCTCAGGTTGAAATCATTACACGTCTACCCCACTGCATCCCACAGTGACGTGGAGAGCTCGCTCCTGGGAAAGGTGGGCTGCCCCGCCCGTGTGTTACCTTGTGGGTTGCCGTACGAGGGGTAGCCATCTCCACCTAGAAGGGGACAAGCACACGGTCATTCATTTATTCGGAAGAGTGCCATGAAGTTGATAGGGGACACGGCCAGAGCGGAGCAGACCAAACCTCTGCTCTCACGGAGCTGGCCTCCCAGTGGGCAGGTGGGGACAGACAGAGCTAGGAAGGGGAGATGCAGGCGTTACAGCTAGAGGGGGAGCGGGACCAGTGGAGGTGGAGGGGGCGTGGCTCTCACCGGGCCGGGCCTGGACCCCAACCTGCTACTTCCACCCCTAGCCTCAAGCAAGATCTATAAAGAGGATGCAGACAGCGACACTGTGATTTTAATCAGAAATATATATACGTATTTGGTTTTCCTCCCTAATCCAAACACAGAGCCCCTTGGAATTTCCTAAATGATAGGAATGATAAAGGGGTCTTTTGTGAAGTGACAAAAGAGATAAAGGTGTCTTTTGTTATTCAGAACCACACCTGAATTTACGTGAATGAGGTGACTTTTGGAAACAGGGCAACCAAGCAGCGATGGGAGGGTTGGGACTTTCAGCCTCACCCCTGTCCTGTGGCCAAGGAGTTTGCATCAGTCAGGCTCACGTGACAGAGCCTCTGTTAAAACCCAGGAGAGGGGGTTTGGAGAGCTTCTGAATGAGTGAATCTATCTACACGGTGGAAGGCAGCGCACCCCAACCCTAGAAGCTCCTAACTTGGGACCCCCTCGCCCTGTGTCTCTTCATGTGCCTGTTCACCTGTGTCGTTTACCATATCCTTTATGTGAAATAAAATGCAGGTTTTATGGCAGGGCAAGAAAAATGTAAACTTAAGAAATTTTCTCTTCCCTTTGGCCTCCTCTCTCCACCCCTCGCTGTGCATCGTGTACCTGCCTTAGGGAGGTCGGACCTCCCCCATCGGTAGGAATATCCATCGTGTACCTGCCTTAGGGAGGTCGGACCTCCCCCATCGGTAGGAATATCTGCTCAACCAAACTGCAGCATTCTCCCAGCGCCAGCCAGACCCTAACAAGGTAACCTTCCTTCTCCATCTTGTAAGGGGCCACAGTGATGCTCAGATCGTGTCACCTGTCGCTAGTACCTGCTGTGAGGTCCAGCCCTCTGTCTCAAAAAACTTCACAGAAGTGGGCCTTGACATCTAAACGGGGCGGAACAGCTCTCGGACTTTTCTGAGATGCTCTACCTGGGTTATCACCTTCAAATCTGGCTCGGATACACTTTTCCATGAGATCCCACATGACCCATGGCCAATAATAATTAATAATAATGATAATGATAATGATAAATGGGTGCCTCCTGAAACATCTTGGAACAGAGAACAGCTTTGTGAGAACCCCTTAGGAACATTGCTGGATGCTGTCAGTCAAAGAACACAGCCTTTTGGAGGCGGGGCCGTTAGACCTTTCAAGCCAACAACACAGTGGAGGGTATATGTGTCCTGATGCAGGGGTTTAGGGGTGAGCCCTCCGTCGCCGAAGTTAGCTAAGGCATTGCTCGTACAACTGATCTTTACAGGACCTACTGTGTGCCATGTCTGGCTTCTGGCTCTGGGGATGCATTGGTGGAGGAAAGGCAAAAATCCCTGCGTGCGTGTGTGTGTGTGTGTGTGTGTGTACTTTTCATTCTAACTCAAGGAAATAAATTAACCACAATTGCATGGCATTGCATGTTACAAAGTATAACCTGATCTCCTGCTGCAGCGCAAAGGGATACAGAGAAAGGATCACAGTTTAGGATCTAGAGGTCAGGTCTTGGAGACAGACATGCCCCCCACCCCAAGCTGAAACCTGCAGGGGAGAAATGATGCTTGGATCTCTCTGAAGGTTGTCAGGTTGGGCGTAAGCAACGGTGTTTTGCACCCTAGGAATTCAACGTTCGAATAATATCTCAAGAGAATCGGAAACAGGGGAACTCCCCATTGCCAAACCAGCTGGAAATGAGGATACCCGTAGAGCTGAGCTTTCCCCAGCACCCACCTGTCGGCACACGTGTCTGCCCAAGCCCTGGAATTCTTGCGATTCTCCCAACCACCATGAGCCGGCATCCCTTCCCGAGTGGTCCTCCCCCAGGTGCATGGATTCCCAACACGTCACTCAATCTATGGCGGGAACTCAGGCAACGTGGCCCCAAACGGCTCTTGACGAGGGAAGCAAAACTCAATGGAACACCCAAAACAGGGCAACCAAGGACGCAGAGAATCCCCTTCCTCCATAGTGACGTGAGATGTCTTTGGGGCGCATTGCATTCTTTCATCCCCGAACAAAACAAAACAAAATGCATCCTCCATTAACAGAGCGATTGGTAACAGCAGGTGGACTCCTTGTTAAAGAACCTCTGCATATTTCAAACGCCAACGTATTTCACCACCCGAGGACAGAATTCCAAGATGGTCCATTGCATCCCTCCCAATGCTTCCAGAAGGCGTCTCAGTACTCAGGACTCACCTGCACCGTTGTCAGAGCTGCCAGGCTGGGGACGTGGCGGTGGCTTTGGCCTTGGATAGATATCTGTTGGAAAACACCAAGGTGATGTTAGGAAAAGAACGACATCTTCCCACAATGAACCATTCACACAATACAAAAGGCCAAAATACAACATGACATCCTGGCTTATTTATATTTGCTGTTTATCGCCTTCACAGAACCTCTGGTACTCAACATCTCCAAAGCTTTAAACACCGTGTTGACCTTGGCGCCCAGAACCTCCTCCTTTGGTTCTGAAAGCAAGAAGTTCACGGATTCCTGAAAAGAATCTGGCAGACGCTGCCCTGTGAATGTTCCAGCGTTTAGCGTTATTGCAAACATCACGTTGTTTGCAAAAGCCTGTCATCAATACTAGGACGGAAGCATCTCACGTTTTTGATGACGTGTTACCCTTCCTGCTGTGCGTGGGTACGTTCCCTCACTGGAGTTAATCTTAACTTTTGTCACAAATGCCCTTAATCTGACCTTCGAACTTAGCCCAAGCTTCCTGCCCCAGAGCCTTGGCACAAAACACGGTCTCTGCCAGGATCTCCCATTGCACCTGCAGAGCCTTTCTTGCACCGCAGAATATTCCAGAACACCTTGTATTCAAGGGACTGCTCACCACTACCTTCAGTGACTCACCTTTCTTCTCAAGAGACACACACAGGACCTGGGTGAGCCAGAGGGCAAGCGTGAAATTTAAGGAGAGCTTCTACTCCTGTATTGCTGTTTCCATACTTAAGTTCTAATCAAGTTCTTTCCCCTCTTCGTTTGCTGTGTGCGTTGAGTTTGCTGCGTCCCTGTTTTTACACGTTTTATCATTTCATTATGAATCGTTCCAAATGGGTTAGGCAGAAAGCATACTCACTGAGTCTCATCAGTGTTCCAAAACCCCTTAATCAAGACGTGTTCCCCAATACACAGTAAACCATCAGCAAAACTAGCTTCTAAGGGACAGTCAGGCTGATACCAAAAGCCATATAACTCATATCAAATATAAATTCATTATTTGGGGGCACCATTTGAAAGGCATCTCCCCACTGGGTTTTAGCAGAGCTTGACAACAAAGGCCAGAAAGCGACCTCCCTCTCATTTGGAATGTGTCAGCTGCTGGAACCCTGAGTCACAGAGGGACCCCTCCCAAGCATGAGGCTTGCCACCCACGCCCTGGGGTGGATGAGTCACCCTGGTCCTGGTGACTCATCCTACAGGATGGCCAGCATCCAACATTCTCTGGACCCCGTAGGAGGGAAGCCCACGGGAATACGTTTAACCCGAGATCCCCAAATAGACTGTAGCAAGAAACGCTCCCTAGGAGGGATTTCCATCGACACCTTGTAGAACAACAGCGCTTCACTGGACAATAGTTTGTTGAAAAGGCTGGGAGGAATTTTTACAAGAAAGGAATCCATGGAGCTGGGATGTTAAAATTGGAGGGGAAAAAAAAAACAAAGGGGATGAAAGCGAGCAGGGCCCTGTGGAGCTCCTGGGCACAAAAGCCTTCCTGTGTCCCCCGTTTCTTGATTACAGGAAATAGGCTTCATTCAGCCCCCATGACCTTCCCTGAGTTCCAACAGGGCAGATTCAAGCAGTTGCTAACCAGGGAAGGGAGGGGATGCAGAGACAAGGGAGGAACAGTGAAGAAACAATGGTGCAGCCTGGGGGCAGGTTCTGGTTCCCCCTCAAAGGATACACATGACAATACTGTTTGTCAGATATTGAAAACCCCAACAAATGGACCATGTTAACTACTTGATAAGGCATTCTTCATTCCAAAGAGAAGGCCACAGTTTGATACCCTCTGAGAAGCACAGAAGCCCATCAGGAGACCACCTGAGCCCAGGTGATGTCTAGACTGTGAAGGAGTGCAGGCCCTGCAGGCACCCTGGTCCTTCTCAGCAGCCCCACCCTTTAAACCACTGCTATAAAACTCCTCACCGAATCCCACCCCAGATAGGGACAGTTTTTTTTTTTTCTTTTTTGCGGTACGCGGGCCTCTCACTGTTGTGGCCTCTCCCGTTGCGGAGCCCAGGCTCCGGACGCGCAGGCTCAGCAGCCATGGCTCACGGGCCCAGCCGCTCCGCGGCATGTGGGATCTTCCCGGACCGGGGCACGAACCCGCGTCCCCTGCATCGGCAGGCGGACTCTCAACCAGTGCGCCACCAGGGAAGCCCAGGGACACAGTTATGAGGGCAGGAGCCCGCTGTGTCCCCCTTTGCCGGGCAAAGCAACGAAGCTATTCTTTTCTACTTCACCTGAAACTCTGTCTCTGAGATTCAATTTGGCACCGGTGTACAGAGGCCAAGTTTCGGTATCAAGGATGACAAAGTAGTGACGTAAGCGTCCATTAACTAACGCAGTTAGTGGCCTGGGTTGCTTTGCAATTAGGTAACAGCTTCGTAGAACCTTACGTCTTACTTTTCATGACATCTCCCTCACCATGGCCATCACCACCGCCGAGGAGATGAATTTCCACCCATCTCAAGGCCACACCAAGCTTCCAGGAAGCTTCCGCAAGCTCTCAACTTGGCCAGTGTCACTGGTCACCTCTGCCCGGTCAGCTTTTAGGTCTTTAGGGTTTTTGAATTGCTGAGGACTTTATGGGCTATTGGGTCATATTACCCCCCTCCTGGTCACCCCCCCTTTTTTTTAAAGTGCTATAGGCGCAGTGCCTGCCAAGCTTTTAAAACAAAGGAGAAACTGAAGATAAATGACCTAAAACGCACAGTGCAAGGGAACTTATTAGGAACCACGGAAACAGCTAGAAGAAGACTCGTCCTCCAGCCTGATTAAAATTCCAGCATAATAATACACAACGTCCCCAAATGCTCAGTATTCTCCCAGTGTCTGAGCAACGAGGAAATAAAATGATGCAAACTGCTCCCCCCGCCCCCATAAAAGCTGAGTTGGTTCTTACTTCAGAAGCAGTCAGATGAAAACTCATAGTTAAAAAAAAAAAAAAAAAAGAAGCACCTTTCATCAAACTTGCTTTGAAATGAATGAACTTTCTTACTTCCACTGCTGTCGGGATTTCCGGGCTGTGGCTGGTGGGGAGGCGTCGGCTTTGGGTAGATATCTGTGGGGAAGGCAACACTGCATGTTTAGAAGAGAAGAATGTCCTTCCGTCAGTAGCAGCCTATAAAATAAGAACTAGATCTTGTACTTTATTCACATTGCTGCTCACAGATCATGTAGCCGCTAGAAGGAAAACCTCAGAACGTAGAACTTAAAGAAAAAACTGCATGCACACAGTTACAAAAGTTGTAACTGTTTAGCCTTTACACTGTACGCCAGAAAAAAAAAAAACACCTGTTTATTCCTTGAAGATTATTTTGTGCGACATTTGCTACGTGATGTCACTTTCCTCTGGTATCTGCCTCCGAATCTTTACGCAAACATTTACTTTCACTTTGTTTAATAGCATATAACTGATTTAAAAGTGCTTTAAGCCCTGTCTTTTAACAGTCATTAAATCGCTTTACATCTACAGTAATTAATGTTACGTTATTCCTACTATTTTATTTTTTCTTCCTTTCTTTTCTTTTTTTAAAATTTCTGGACCTCTAGTTAATCAAGTTTATTCTTCATTCAATCAACTTTATCATTCTTTTCATCAACTTTATTCTTAATTTTTCTCTCCTGGACCAATGTAGGAATTATACACGATCAACCTAAGTGTGCGTGTGTCTGTTGAAATCCTTGCTTTCAGTTCATTTGGGTCTATACCCAGGAGCAGAACTGTTGCGTCACAGGGAAATTCTATACGTAGCTTTCTGAGCAGCTGCCAGACTGTTTTCCGCTGAGACTGAACAATGTTCTATCCCCACCAGCAACGCACGAAGGCTCCAATGTCTCCACACCCTCACCGACACTTGGTATCGCCCACATTTTGATTCTAGCAGTCCTAGTAGGAATGATGTCTCACTGTGATTTTGATTTCCAGTTCCCCAAGGACTAGGCTTTGCTTTAAACACCTGCCCCTCTTTCACACACTCCACGTCCCTAGAAACCCCTTCAAAAACCTCATCTCAGGGGCGCAGCCTCATTTCTGTGCAGCCAGGTAGTCCCTCACCTGAGCTCGGCTCCTTGGTGGGCTCTGTGGACAGAGAGAACATACATTCAGTATGCATCGAGGATTTACATGCAGCTCCAAGAAAGAATCGTTAATGCCCTAATAAACAATGAGAATTTCAAGGCGCTAACACAGACATGATATGAACACAAATTCCACTCTGTATTCGGGGGTGGGGGGGAGAACAAAAGCATCTTTAAAACCCACGCCCACGGGAGCTATGCAGAGGTCCCGCTGGGGGAGCAAAACTTTCTTGGGGTGGTCAGCTCAGCTCCTTAGGAAGTAAGTTTCATCCGAGCCTTGCAGGAGGTGAGGTAGCGAGATTTGGGACGCCAGCAGGAGGACCGACTGAGCAAAGAGCATCGAGGGCAGAGGGCGCAGAGCTGGTGCCCCACAAACGTGCAAGGTGACTACATGCCTGCAGAGCAGAGGTAGGGCGGGTGAAGGCAGATCTGGAGAGAAGCTTCCCCCGATTCCAGGACGACGCTTCTCTCACTTTCTTGCCCGTGTTTCTTCATGTGACAAAAGTCTGCGGAGTGCCTGTTGTTGCCGGGGGTGCGTAAACGCGGTGGTCCACAGCTTCCCAGGTGGTTTCGGTTCCCTGAGGTCAGCACTCATGGACGGGACATCAGGTGCAGAGTACCTGTCTGCCAGGCTCAGTGAATCTGGGGGTGCAGTGTGGGTGGGCAGACAGGGGCAGGAGGAAGAGGTTGGGGGAAGGTGCTCGGAGGGGTGGCACCTGACAAGGGTGAGGGAGGTTGGAACTGCCGGGTGCACAGTGGACAGGGTCCTTCCTCTCTGCAGAAAGCCCTCTCTCACTGAGCATCGTGGGTTCAAGGTCCATCCACGTGGTAGCCTGGGTCAGAGCTCCACTCCTTTTCATGGCTGGGTCACATTCCACTGTGTGCATGGACCCCAGGCTGTTTCTCCATCCATCCGTCCAGGGACATTTGGGTGGCTTCTGCCTTTTGGCGATGATGAGCTACGCCGCTGTAAACACGTATGCGTCTGAGTCTCTCCTTTCAATCCTTCCCTTTTTCTAGGAGGGGAATTGCCAGTTCACAGGTTGATGATGTTTTTTAATCGATAAAACGCCTCTGGCGATTCTGCACCACAGCCCTCAGCTGCGTGTGCCCTACCCTGGGCGTGCTCTTTCTTTATCCATCCCAGACCCCATGCCGACCACCCAGGCTGAATGGGGGGGGTACCTCCCAATGCCCCGCAGTGTGGCTGCAACCACTGGCCCTCCTATAACCCTGACCTCGCAGTCCGTCCACTCTGGGAAGGACTGAGCCCTTCACCATTGCAGTCAGATGGGGGAAGCAGTGTGTCAGCTTCGATCTGCATCACTAGGCTTGTCTGGTGCTCTGACAATAATCTCATATCTGCTCTGTCACGGTTACCGCTAGCAAAAGCCTCAGTTAGTGGGGAAAACTGGGGAGGGAGCAGGTCTTGCCTCCATTATTTTGTTCTTTCTATTTCTTACATGTCTGCGATTTTTCTGATTACAAAATAATACATAGTAAAAATTCCAACATAACAGAAATGTAAAAACTTAGATAATGAATATCTTTCAAAATGCCATTCTCTAGAGAAGAAATATTGTTAAAATTTTATTATTCCTAGGGTGTATTTTCATTTTAAAAAGCAGCTCCTTTGAGAGTACAGGAGTGCTAAGTGTCGTCCCCTGGCTCATAAGTGGAGAAGTGGTGACAGGCTGCTATTGGAGGCCACACTGTCCCCTCGTTCTCAAGCTTCTTTTTTTTTTGGCGGTATGCGGGCCTCTCACTGCTGTGGCCTCTCCCGTTGCGGAGCACAGGCTCTGGATGCGCAGGCCCAGCGGCCATGGCTCACGGGCCCAGCCGCTCCGCGGCATGTGGGATCTTCCCGGATCGGGGCACGAACCCGTGTCCCCTGCATCAGCAGGCGGACTCTCAACCACTGCGCCACCAGGGAAGCCCTGGTTGTCATCCTTATTTAGGTTGAGTGGGTCTGGTGATCACGTCCCTTCTTTACTTCTCGGAAAATCCATCGTAACTGATGTGTGATGAGGGACCGGGGGTTCCCCTGATGACAGAAGAAGCTGGTTTTTCTGAGTAGACAAGCACTGATGTTTCTTCCCACTGTGCCTGCAGGTCACAACCTTTCCTTCCTCCCCAAGGCCCCAGGTCTGAATGCTCCTGCCATCCAGCTTGACTGTGGGCCTTAATCCAGACCTTCCTCCCGGGCCCAGGAGATGTACAGTCAGCCTTTCCGCTGGCAAGAAGGTCCAGCTGACCTCAAGGGTAGTGGCCACACACAGGTGGGGTGTAGGGGGGTCTTCCAAGTCGCAGATGCCCCGCGAGTAGAGGTGAACCACATTTAAGAGAAGGAAAACCCTCCAGGGTATGCGCGAACCCCTGGCTTGGGGAGCCCAGACCTACCAAGACATAAGACTGAGCCCCACAGCTAAGGCCGGATGTGAAGGTCCATCTCCCGGGGCTTGTGATCTTGGGTGAAACACAGAGCTCTCACTGCCTGGAATTCGGAATCCCCGCCACACCCAGCCCCGAGGCACCACAGAGCTGACACAGGCTGCGAAGCATAGCATCTCCTAGAGAAAGACAGGCACTTACCGGGGTCATCGAGGGCGTCGGCCAAATCAAAGTCACCTTGACCTGTGGGCAGACATAGGGCGCCAGGTCACACCACAACGGGACCGTCGGGGCCCCCTGACACCTGTCTCCACCCCCTTGGCCCCACCTGCCCAGACATCCCCCCTGGTGCAAAGGTCAAGCCCAGCACCCAGGTCAGCGGAAGACCAAAGTCCCCCTCTCTCTCTCCACTTCCCCTGTGGTGTGTTTGTGAAGCCAACATCTTGGCTCTCCTGGCAGGCTGTGCCCCTCACCAAAGATTCCTCTGAAGGAAGATGACGGCACCCCCGTCTTTTTTATTTTATTATTATTGAAGTATAGTTAAGCTACAATATAGTGTTAGTTTCTGCTGTACGCGAAAGTGATTCAGTTATACATATATATATTTTTTCAGATTCTTTTCCCTTATAGGTTATTACAAGATATTGAATTCAGTTCCCTGTGCTGTACAGTAGGTCCTTGCTAATTATCTATTTTATATACAATAGTTGACATCTGCTAATTCCAAACTCCTAATTTATTCTCCCCTTGCTTTCCCCTTTGGTAACCATAAGTTTGTTTGCTATGTCTGAGTCTGTTTCTGTTGTGTAAGTTCATTTGTATTATTTTTTACATTCCACGTATAAGTGATACCGTATGGTATTTGTCTTTCTCTGTCTGACTTATTTCACTTAGTATGATCATTTCTAGATCCATCCATGTTGCTGCCAATGGCATCCCCATCTTTTTTTTTAATTAAATCTGTGCTCTGCAACGGGAGATGCCACAACAGTGAGAGGCCCGCGTACCGCAAAAAAAAAAAAAGGAAAAAAAAATTTTTTTTTTAAATTATTTTTTTGGCTGTGCCGGGTCTTTGTTGTTGTGTGCGGACTTTTCTCTAGCTGCAGCGAGTGGGGGCTACTCTTCCCTGCGGTGCGTGGGCTTCTCATTGCAGTGGCTTCTCTTGTTGCGGAGCATGGGCTCTAGGTACGCGGGCTCAGTAGTTGTGGCACGTGGGCTCAGTAGTTGTGGCTCGTGGGCTCTGGAGCGCAGGCTCAGTAGTTGTGGCACACGGGCTTCGTTGCTCTGCGGCATGTGGAATCTTCCCGGACCAGGGCTCGAACCCGTGTCCCCTGCATTGGCAGGCGGATTCTTAACCACTGCACCACCAGGGAAGTTCCTGGTATCCCCGTCTTAAACAGGAGGGAGATGCTCCTAGGATCTCAGCTGCCTCAAGCAAAACACATAGACGTCTTGGAAAGCCAAAGAACCCGTGCATTCTGCAAACATTTACGAACTGCGACTTTGATCCAGGCATGCTGTTACCCAATGGGGACGGGACCTTCAACGACACTAGCCCTGCTTCCTGGTTCTTTAGGGGAGAGAGACCCGTGAATGTCCCTAAAGGTGGGGACAGGGTGCAGCGGGGACCACAAGGCAGCGGGGGCAATTGCACGTCTTGTGTGAGCCGACCTGGAGGTCTGCCTGGAGGAGGTGACACGTGAGCCGTGTGGAAGATAGTGGTTTACGCACCGGGAGACACTCTGACCCCAGTTTACACCTCAGGGGATGCCTTCGGGAAATGCGGTACGGTGGCGGCTCTGTGGCTGGAACTGTGGATATTTTCCTTTATGGCTAAGACAGGATGCATCTTGGACTGAGGCCCAGAATCGCGCTGCCCTTGCCTCTCCGTGACACCCCCGCAAGCATTTCACAAACATTTCAACCCCGGCTCCCTCCCAGTGTTCGGGGGCCCAGAAATTTTGTTGGCGTGCGAGTTTCGGACTTGCTAAAAATACTATGAGGAAGTCTAGGGTCTGGAGAGAAGCGGAGGCTGGGTTTCAGTCTTCTTACAAGCTCAACTCGGAGAAACTTGGGTGGATAACAAGTGAGTCGGGGGGACTGGCACTGACTGCTCACGGGGACGGGGTTCCTTCTGGGGGTGATAAGAACATTCTGGCATTCCATGGTGGTGATGGTTGTACAACATAGTGGGCATGCTGAACAAAAATGTCTGCACTATTCACTTTCAAAGCGTTCACAGGGTGACTCTCATGCATGTGAATTTTATCTCAAAAAAACCCCACAAAACCTTTTTAACGAGCTGAGTGTCCCTTTCCTGCCAGTTTAAGGGCTTCTTCCCACACACATCCCACCCATCACCTTCGCCGCCTCTAAAACTAGAGAAGCCCAATCAGAAAACCTCTGAGCTCCTGACCAACTTGTATCTCATCTTTGGCTGATAAAAAAGAGCTTTTGAAAAGAGCTCTGTTGAGACAGAATCCATAGATTATACAATTCACCCCTTTAGAGCAGGCAATCCAGTGGCATTTAGTATGTTTATAATGAATGCTATGCAAACGCCACTGCTATCTGGTTCCGGAACATGTTCATCCCCCAAAAGAGACACCGTCTGCATTAAGACTCACTCCCTATCTGCCCTGCCCAGCCCCTGACACCACAGCCCCACTCTCTGCCTCTGTGGACTGGCTTGTTCTGGACTCACACACGGTGTGTCCTTCTGTGTCTGGCTTCTCTCACCGAGCATCCCGTGTTCAAGGTCCATCCACGTGCTCAAGCATCTCTGCGTGAAATCCTAAATCTGTACGGGGCAGGGTTTCTTCAGGCAAAGACACTGCTTTCAGCCCCCATGACCTGCTTTCCGCTTTGTCGCTCTGGCCGGCGCAGGTGGGGGCCTGGAGGTGCCCCCCTGTGCCCCCGCTGCCCTGCACCAGCCCTGCCTCGAACACGTCGCTGGGGACCTATCAGGATGCTCAACCATCTATGAGCACCTACTATGTACCAAGTCCCACTTCAAACATCTGCAGGTCACCCGAGCATCCCTCTTTCCGCCCACGAGGGGCCGTCAGTGTTACGACCATGCCCTTGTCCCAGCCGAGGGGCCTCAGTTTCCAGGAGCCTAAGGGCAATGTCAGATTTTGCACCCAGACCCTCCAGGAGCCCCAGTCCCAGCCCCTGTGCCTGGAAGGGGGCTGGCGGGAAGCGGGGGGGACACCGTTTTCCTAGACCCAGGGCATCCTAGACTCCCCGAGTCTGCCTGGAGGTCGTTTTGACCCGTCCAGCCTGGGGTCAGGGAAGCCCTTGGCCTGGCCCGGCTGGGATGCCATGGGGGCAGCTTCTGGGGCTGCTTGTCAAGGGAACCGGGAGCCCGGTGCGTGGACGCCCCCAGGCAGGGGTTTCCGGAGCTGGGGCCGGCCCAGGCACTGGACAGCAGAGGAGCTGAGGTCAGAGGGCACCCACCGGCAGCCTCACAGAGGCCTGGGCTGGAGGCCGGGGCTCAGTGTGTTTAGAGGCCAAACCCCGGAGAGCCGTCTCTAACACAGGGAGGTCCCGCATCTGTCCTCATTGCCCCTCTCTTTGGCCAGGGTCTGTGTCCCTCCAGCTTGTGCCAGGTCCTCTTTTGGGGACAAGCTGGCCACTCTCTGCTCTGGGTCATTGTGCAGGGGCTAGGTGACAGGAATCAGCGTCAGCCTTGGGGACTCTGAAGACACATTCCTTCCAGGGCTGCCAGTGGGGCTGTGGCTGACCCTCCCTCCAGTTTGAAAGGACAGATACCGGTGCAGGGCCCCCAGTGCCCTCAGCTACAAGGGCAGCTCCGGAATTTGCATTCTAATCGCCAGTTGACAGTTTACAGATAACTCTCGCCAGGCTCTTCCCAGGAGTTCCAGGCGTCCCGTGAAGAAGCACCTACACAGTGTCCTCCAACCTGAGCGTCAGGCCACTCCCTGTTCTGAGATGATCAAAGCCTCTGTTATCTGTCTCCTCCTGGCCTCTCCCGAATCCATCGCTCAACCAACCCATGGCTGGGCGGGAGCTGTTTTCCAAAAGGGCCTTGGGTCGTCTCTGGGGATGTGGTAGCCTTGCCGGCTGGCCTTCTTGCAGCCGGAAGCCAGGGAGCGCTGTCTGGGGCTTTGAGAACAGCCAAGTCCCTCCACCCTGCCCTAACCCCGTTCTGTGTCCCCTTCTCTTTCCAGCAGCCTCCTTCCGTTTGGAGATGCTTCTGACGAGGAGAGGTCACGGAGGAAGCTGTCCCTAGCTGTGGCGCTACTGGGAGGCCCGTGGGCGTGACTTATGCACAGAGCCGGCGGACCGCACCCAGTATGAGGCGCTCCCCTACCCTGGGCTTGGCGACGATCCGGTCCTGCAGGCCAGTGGTTTAGCCCCAGAGGGGCTGCAGCCAAGACCCTCCCCATGTGCTTCAAATAGTAGCCCCACCGGGTGCAGCCCTGCCAGGGACATCACTCAGGTGGACGACGCTGATTCAGAGGTTCAACCTCGGTGGAGCTGGGGGGCAGGGGGGATGCAGCTCCCCAGGGCAACGACTTCCACTAGCTTTTTCTTTTTTTTTTCAATCGGAGCCTAAGACGGGGCTGGGAACCTAAGACGTGTTTCTGATCTGCTTAGTTTAGCTGGCTCGGCGGTTTCTAATCGATCCCACATGTTCTGGGCTCTGTAAACACCGAGGGGAAAGGAGCCACGTGGGGTCTGCGATCATAAGGCTGGTCACCCATTGCTGACGTCCTGGAGATGGGCGTTGAAAATGACTCATGCAGCTGGGTGGGAGGTCTTAGCGCCATACCCAGGAACCCCTACCCTCCAAAAACAAAGCTATTTAGGAGGGATTTTGAGACGAAACCACCTGAGTGGCACTTGGAGGAATTCTCTCGTTATCTGTAGTAACCAATGCCCTCCCTCCCCAGTCAAATTCTACCCCAGCAAGATTCTAAGATGCTTTGTATCAGAGTTTGCTTCCCTGAACTTCTCAGACCCACAAGCCTACAGGACAAAGGGGATTTTTGCAAAGGGCAGAGCTGTTGGAATCATCACGGCACAGTGCTGAGGATGACACCATGCGCTAGAAAAAACCCACCGCTCCTCCACGGCGACCACGATAGAGGCACATGTCCCAGTTCCCACTAACTAACCCCCGAATTATTCCCTCTGAAGGAGAAAACCAGCCCCAGGCTAGCTCTGAGAAGAGGGGGGAAAACTGATGACTATCTAAAGCCCTGGCACCAAGTACAGCCGTCAGCAGCAGAATTTATAGGTGCTGAATTTAATTACCTTTGAGTGGGTCCATCAGGGGATAAGAATCCCACCCCTCACCGGCAGGCAGAATCGTAGATTTTATTATTCCAGCCAGTGTCGGGAACGGCTGCCCTTCAAGACAATTGCTTTCCATTCCTTTACATAGGAATTTACAGGCTTCATCTGAAGCGCGGGTTAATTTAAGCCAGTCCTTCCAGGGACCAGCGGTCACAGATTAAGCCACTTTGCACGCCATAAATCGGTAGGACTTTCTTGTCCTTGAGGGATTTCACCCAGCTGAAGCAGGACTCCCAGGGAACAAAGCCCGACTTCCTTCAGGCAAACTTAAGGTGCCCCTTTTGACTCTGGCTCAATTGTCTTTGAAAAATACTAAACTTCAGGGGACTTCCCTGGTGGTCCAGTGGTAAGGAATCCGCCTTCCAATGCAGGGGACACGGGTTCGATCCCTGGCCTGGCAACTAAGCTCCCGATGCCGCGAGGCCCGCGCGCTGCAACTACCGAGCCCGCACGCCTCAACTAGAGCCTGCGTGCCGCGAACTACGGAGCCTGCGCTCTAGGGCCCGCGAGCCACAACTACTGAAGCCTGCGCGCCTAGAGCCCGTGCTCTGCAACAAGAGAAGCCACCGCAATGAGAAGCCCGCGCACCGCAACGAAGAGCAGCCCCCGCTCGCCGCAACTAGAGAAAAGCCCGCACGCAGCAACAAAGACCCAACGCAGCCAAAGCTAAATAAATAAAATAAATTTATAAAAACAAAAAAATAAAGTCTACGGGAGGAAGTGCGTGGGTTATGTGCAAATATGACATCATTTTATATAAGGGACTTGAGCATCCATGGGTTTTGGTGTCCCAGTGGGTCCTGGAACTAATCCCCCTCAAATACCAAGGGATGCCGGTACTTTTTTAGTCTGTAGGTAGACTAAAGGAGCTCTGTTTAAGCACACACACTTTCGAAGACCTCACTTGGTCTCCTGGTCCTTCAAGTGCATCCAGGTCTGATAGCGAAAGGTAATTCAATACACTGGAAATCTGACACTGCCGAATTGTAAACCCCTATACCTCAGAACTGTAATCAAATTCTTATTTTATTTTATACACACAGTTTAGTCATTATAAGAACGCTTAAGTGACGTTCACCATGGTGATAGTCTGCTCTTCCGGAGCCTTGGTAACAAGCATCTTGACAGCCTTGCAGGAAGTGTTTGGGGACCTCGTGAACTCGCTCACGCCGACGACAGCTGCTGGTGGTTTGGGGTGTGAGGGGGTGGTCCATGCATTTAACAAACTACCCAGGACTCGGGCCAGCTGCACAACGTCTTCACACCGACGCACCCTGATCCAGACCTCATTACCTTTCCCGTCCCTCCTCCCGTCCCTCCCGCCTGTGCATGTTCCCAGCAATGTGACCTCAGACAAATGATGGAACACCTCTGTGCCTCCGTGTACCTATCTATAAGAGGGCATCAAGGGACTCCCCTGGCAGTCCAGTGGTTAAGACTCTGCGCTTCCAATGCAGGGATGCAGGGGACACGGGTTCAATCCCTGGTCAGGGAACTGAGATCCCACATGCTGTGCGGCATGGCCAAAAATAAAATAATATCTTCAAAAAGAAAAAAAAACGTTCCGTGTTCGATCCAAAAAGGAAACATATTTAAAAAGAAAGAAAGAAAAAGTACACCAAGCCTGGCAGCCCCAGCCCAAGTTCAAGAATGAACTTGATTAACACCCGCAGAGCCTGTCGCAAGTCACGCCCTCATCAAAAGAACGTAACCTGGGCATCCTCGGAAGCACTCAGCTAACGTCAGCCAGGGCCGGCTCCTGCATTTTCTTCTCTTCTGAAGAACAGCGGTTAAATCCACAACAAGTTTCCCCAGCACATACGATGAGCCATGAGATGCGCTGAAGGAATCTGACATCCCATTATCCCCAGAGGAGCAAGCCGACCGTGCCTGGGAGGAGGCTGAGTTGCCTGAGCCCGCAGGTAAACCCACAGTTCCTACTGTGTGCACAGCTGCAGGAATAAACGCTCAGACAGGTTTTGCTGGCTCGGCTTCTGGGCGGGTCTGTGTAGAATCAGAGCTCTGCTCTCTTGCTCTTCTCAGCCCTGGTGCCAGTTCAGGGACTAACATCTCCCTGCCAACACAAGCGCCTGGACTGGGTTTCTGCGTGACCCACGTGCCGGGGGGCCACAATGTGCAGACAGCAAGGATTCCCGGAAGGGTCTCGGGGAAGATTCTGGGCTCTGGGTGCCAGGATGTCTCACAAAAACCACATCTGCCCCTAAACAACCATCCTCAAACAGGATAAACAGGAAATGTCACAAGAGCGCCACCCAAATGAAATCCTTTCAATTCCTAACCTACAACACTTCTCACTCTTAAATCCTGCCTGGGCCTCCACCTCCTAAAATTCGAATGAGGACCAAAGGAGCTTATCCAATTGCGGTTAAATCCTACATGGCATGGGTAAATAATAGTTCCCAAACTAGGTCCCTCCCCACCTCTGCTCCCCGACAAACCAAAATCCTGGCATCACCAGAAGAACCTGTATTGAAGTTTGGGGCGTAAACAATTCAGATGCTTTTAATTTGCCAACAGGAGGGGTGACATTGGTGAGGAATGTCTAAAAACCTGAACGGAGGCTGCCCTTCCAGCAAACCCAATCTTGGGTGATCAGTCCCACAGAACCAAGCTGGATCTCAGTTCCATTGTCCCCATCCAGAAACGCAGCACTGATTATTTTAAATCGAAAACAAGGAATTGAAAAATCCCAACACGCCCCAGGAACACGGGTCACTTTTTTCCGTGTGTGACACACAGAGATCAAAAGCAGTTCGCGTCTAAGTACTGAGTCCACATCCTACACTTCTGGATCCAATTCCCAGACCCTGAATTGGTACCCGGCCCCTTTTCCTCCCCTCAAAGCCATCATAATTGGTCTGTTTTTTTGTTTTTCTACAATCTGGCACCTTAGAGCCATTTCCTGAGTGGAAGTGGTTTCGGGCGGAGTTTTTTTTTTTTTTTTTTTAAAGCAGCCAGATAGAAATGCACACCCACGCAGCTCTCCCCAGAGCATCATGCTGTGCGGCATGGCCAAAAATAAAATAATATCTTCAAAAAGAAAAAAAAACGTTCCGTGTTCGATCCAAAAAGGAAACATATTTAAAAAGAAAGAAAGAAAAAGTGCACAGAGCCTGGCAGCCCCAGCCCAAGTTCAAGAATGAACTTGGGGCTTCCCTGGTGGCGCAGTGGTTGAGAGTCCGCCTGCCGATGCAGGGGACACGGGTTCGTGCCCCGGTCCGGGAGGATCCCACGTGCCGCGGAGCGGCTGGGCCCGTGAGCCATGACCGCTGAGCCTGGGCGTCCGGAGCCTGTGCTCCGCAGCGGGAGAGGCCACAACAGTGAGAGGCCCGTTTACCGCAAAAAAAAAAAAAAGAATGAACTTGATTAACACCCGCAGAGCCTGTCGCCAGTCACGCCCTCATCAAAAGAACGTAACCTGGGCATCCTCGGAAGCACTCAGCTAACGTCAGCCAGGGCCGGCTCCTGCATTTTCTTCTCTTCTGAAGAACAGCGGTTAAATCCACAACAAGTTTCCCCAGCACATACGATGAGCCATGAGATGCGCTGAAGGAATCTGACATCCCATTATCCCCAGAGGAGCAAGCCGACCGTGCCTGGGAGGAGGCTGAGTTGCCTGAGCCCGCAGGTAAACCCACAGTTCCTACTGTGTGCACAGCTGCAGGAATAAACGCTCAGACAGGTTTTGCTGGCTCGGCTTCTGGGCGGGTCTGTGTAGAATCAGAGCTCTGCTCTCTTGCTCTTCTCAGCCCTGGTGCCAGTTCAGGGACTAACATCTCCCTGCCAACACAAGCGCCTGGACTGGGTTTCTGCGTGACCCACGTGCCGGGGGGCCACAATGTGCAGACAGCAAGGATTCCCGGAAGGGTCTCGGGGAAGATTCTGGGCTCTGGGTGCCAGGATGTCTCACAAAAACCACATCTGCCCCTAAACAACCATCCTCAAACAGGATAAACAGGAAATGTCACAAGAGCGCCACCCAAATGAAATCCTTTCAATTCCTAACCTACAACACTTCTCACTCTTAAATCCTGCCTGGGCCTCCACCTCCTAAAATTCGAATGAGGACCAAAGGAGCTTATCCAATTGCGGTTAAATCCTACATGGCATGGGTAAATAATAGTTCCCAAACTAGGTCCCTCCCCACCTCTGCTCCCCGACAAACCAAAATCCTGGCATCACCAGAAGAACCTGTATTGAAGTTTGGGGCGTAAACAATTCAGATGCTTTTAATTTGCCAACAGGAGGGGTGACATTGGTGAGGAATGTCTAAAAACCTGAACGGAGGCTGCCCTTCCAGCAAACCCAATCTTGGGTGATCAGTCCCACAGAACCAAGCTGGATCTCAGTTCCATTGTCCCCATCCAGAAACGCAGCACTGATTATTTTAAATCGAAAACAAGGAATTGAAAAATCCCAACACGCCCCAGGAACACGGGTCACTTTTTTCCGTGTGTGACACACAGAGATCAAAAGCAGTTCGCGTCTAAGTACTGAGTCCACATCCTACACTTCTGGATCCAATTCCCAGACCCTGAATTGGTACCCGGCCCCTTTTCCTCCCCTCAAAGCCATCATAATTGGTCTGTTTTTTTGTTTTTCTACAATCTGGCACCTTAGAGCCATTTCCTGAGTGGAAGGGGTTTCGGGCGGAGTTTTTTTTTTTTTTTTTTTAAAGCAGCCAGATAGAAATGCACACCCACGCAGCTCTCCCCAGAGCAAACCCTCCCTTACCTCGGATGTGCATCAGAGAACACAGGAACGTGAGGTAGAAGAGGCCCCACCAGGGCTCCATCCTCGGTTCCGTTCAGGTGAACCTTCAGGGCGCGCGCTGGGCGATCCGGCCACCCCACCCTTGCTGGACGGATGTGCTGACTTCTGCTTCCCAGTTTGCAAGGGAAACAGGCAATGTCTCCAAGCAGAAAGGATGAACCGAACTTGAGTGCCTCTGCCAGAATCCGAAGGGCTGGGCGTTCCGTCCCAAACGGCACGGCCCGGAGCCCGTGAGGCGTGTGCCTGTATATGCTGAAGGGCGTCCTGGGGAGCCCGCCTCCCCTGCGCTACGCTGCCAACCAGCCTCAGGACGCTGGGGAAACAGGTGGCTGCCCCGCACCAATGGGTGCTCTGGGTCTGCTTCCCGCGGGCATGGGAGATGCACCAGCACCAAAGGCGCCCACCCTGGGTGCAGGCAGGACACTCCCTGCCCGGGGTCCTTCCCCAGAACCCTCCTGCAGGGCAACGCCAACACCAGACCCAGCAGAGCGCCAAGGCAACGATCAGAGTATAGACTCATGTTTAATCTCTGCTTCTACGACTTGAAGACCCTGTACCTTTAGAGTCGCGCTGCATCCGTGGACCTCAGCTTCTTTGTAGGTGGCCGTGACAGTCAGTCTGGCTGGGGATGCTGGGGCCAGAGAAGCGCATTTCACCTGGCCCTCTCTCCACGTTTTCCACCTGAGCTGTGTAAGAAGTGGTTGGATATAGGCTTCTAGAAAATAACCCCTCTGTGTGGAGGGAAGCATTTTGTTTCCAATTGCATGCACCCGAGTTACACCTTTCAGATAGAAATTATATTATATGCGATATATATATTATTTATATATAAATGTATAAATTTTACATACATCTTGGTATATATACTACAGTACAATCTGATGCAAACTATTATATATAGAATGGTTCAACAAGGTCCTACTGTACAGCACACGGAACTATAGTCAATACCCTGTGATACACTGTCACAGAAAAGAGTATGAAAAAGAATGTATACATGTATAACCGAGTCACTTTCCTGTACAGCAGAAATTAAACACAACATTGTAAATCAATGATACTTCAGTAAAATTTTAAAAGAAAAAAAGAACTGGTTGGAAGCACCAGATTCTTTTTATTGTTTAAACTTTTATTGGAGTATAGTAGACTTACAATGTTGTGCTAGTTTCAGGTGTACAGCAAAGTGAATCTGTTATACATATATCCACTTTTCTTTTTTTAAGATTCCTTTCCCATATAGACCATTACGGAGTATTGACTAGAGTTCCCTGTGCTATACAGTAGGTTCTTTTATTTTTTAATTTTTTTACATCTTTATTGGAGTATAATTGCTTTACAATGGTGTGTTAGTTTTTGCTGTGTAACAGAGTGAATCAGTTATACATATACGTATATCCTCGTATCTCCTCCCTTTTGCATCTCCCTCCCACCCTCCCTATCGCACCCCTCTAGGTGGTCACAAAGCCCCAAGCTGATGTCTCTGTGCTATGCAGCAGTGGAAGCACCAGATTTATAAATTCCAGAGTTTCCGGCTCCACAGTGTGGGACATCAGATGAGCTCGTGCATTCATTCAACAAACATTTGACGCACAGCTGTTTTGAGCCAGAGAGGCAGGCTAGATGCCGGCTGTGTGGAGACAGAGAAAGAAGAGTTGTTTACAAAGAGGAGGAGAGAGTTGCAGTGTAATGTTCGGTAATATGGGGGAGCACACCAAGGCTGGGGGGCTCCTGGGAGGCTCTGCACCCAGCTTGTGTCCTAGAGGCTTCTGGGGAGGGTTGTAGCCGCACACTGATTTGATTTGATTTGATTTTCTCTTCTCTTATTTTATTTTATTTTATACCAGCATACAGGATCTTAGTTCCCAGACCAGGGACTGAACCTGCACCTCCTGCCCTAACCACTGGACAGCAAGGGAAGTCCTACCTCACACTGAATTTAAAGGCTGGGTAGAAAGGGGAGGGGAGGGATGGAGAGTGGAGGCTGAGGACGGGGTGGGGCAAAGGCACATGGTAGAAAGGGGGGACCCAGGGCTTCTGTGGGACCACCTCTAGGGGGTGCTGAGCACATCGCCCAGTGGTGTGGACCAAATGCTTGTGTCCCCCCAACACGTCATCTGTGGAAGCCATAAACCCCAATGGGATGGTGTTAGAGGGTGGTGTCTTTGGGGAGTGATTAGGGTTAGGTAAGGCCATGAGGGTGGGGCCCCCATGATGGGATTAGCGTCCTCGTAAGAAGAGACACCAGACAACTCTCCACCGAGTGAGGACACAGGGAGGAGATGGCCGGCTGTCTACATGCCCAGGGGAGAGGCCTCAGGAGGGACCAGCCCTGCCCACACCTGGATCTCAGATTCCAGCTTCCAGTACTTGGAGAGAATATATGTCTCTTCTTTAAAACCACCCAGTTTGTGGTATTTTGTTATGGCAGCAAAATAATTAAAACTCTACTGTTTTTATTATAGCTGTTTTTTCATATTATAACTGGCCACTACCTGCTCCACCACGCCTGACCCCTGCAAGACGCAGTTTGAAGTACAAGTATTTTATGTATTCAAGCAGGTGTTACCAACCTTTTTCTGTAAAGGATCCCATAGGACAGAAAAAAATAAAGAAATACTTCCTGCCCTGGGAGGTCCAGAAATTTAGTGGATGATGTAAACTGCATTTCAAATCAGTGGGAAAACATGGATTATTCAATAAATGGTTTGGGAATAATGGGATTATCCCATGGCGGTTTTTTTTTTTTTTTGTGGTACGCGGGCCTCTCACTGTTGTGGCCTCTCCCGTTGCGGAGCACAGGCTCCAGACGCGCAGGCTCAGCGGCCATGGCTCACTGACCCAGCCGCTCCGCGGCATGTGGGATCTTCCCGGACCGGGGCACGAACTCGCGTCCCCTGCATCGGCAGGCGGACTCCCAACCACTGCGCCACCAGGGAAGCCCCCATGGCGGTTTTTAAAAAGCTAAATACCGGGATTCCCTGGTGGCGCAGTGGTTGAGAGTCCGCCTGCCGATGCAGGGGACGCTAAAAAAAAAAAAAGCTAAATACCAAGGAATCGCTTCCTCATTCCCTTTACAGAAACGCATTCCTAGGGGATCAAATATTTTAATGTAAAAAAACCCCACAGAAGTGTTAGAAGTATGACAGCAAGCCCAGAAACCATTAACTAACTTCACTGTGCAAAAATAATAAAAATGAATGGGGGAAAATATCACTTCAGAGTTAAAAGGTGAAGGATAAAGTGAAAAAGAGTATTTGCTACTTACTTCACAGTCATATCTTTAATATGTAGAGAGTTCCTACAAATCAATAAGGATAGGACCGATAACACATATAAACATAGGCAAAACGCATTCATTTCCCCCAGAAATGGAATGCAAATGGGTCCCCCCTACACAGATTCTCAAGCTCACTTGTGTTAAGAGAAATGTAATGTAAATGCAGTTGATTTGATATCATTTTCAACTTACATTGGCACCAGTCAGAAAGTTTGCACGGCAGTGAGGAAACAGATCTGACATCACTGGGGGGTATCATGAATTTGCACCTCTATGGGGGATGACTGGGCAGTGTCCATAAAAATTAAATATACACACGCTATTTTTCCTCACAAAGCCAACTTCAGGCACTAACGCAACACACACACTTGCACAGAGCCACAAAAATGTGCTTACAGAGATATTCATTGCAGCATCTTGACAGCAAAAACTTGGTCACAGCTTAAGTGGGTTAATCAAATCCATTATGACCCAGACTTGTAACAAATCCTCCACTGGTATTGTCTCCCTTTGGCCCTTAAATAAAATCTTTATGTTGATTTCAAAATCTGTTGGACTGTGATTTCTTCATATGGGAGCTCCAAAATGATTTTAAAAAGCAATCGTCATGCCAAGTATTTAATGATCCAAGCCACATAATTTAAATTCAATTTTTCAAAAGACAGACCTTTGATAAAATCATGTTTATTTTAATGTGAACATGAAATTAACCCGAGTCTACAACAATGTACATCCACCATCCATAAGAAAAGCCTAGTTGACATATTTCTTAAATGTATCCTTATTTGTGAATGAGTCATAATTTCATATCCTTAAAGAGATACCCATCCTTTCACTCTTCTCTTCTTTAAGGAGGCATTTATGCTTATAGTATGATTGCAATGCTTATAAAAATGCCAATGTTATTCAGAGTTACAAAAAGACTTTATGCGTTTCTTGTTATTACGAAGCAAGTCAGTGAGCGCAATCTTGACCTCAAAGGCAACCCGTGACGACTCACTGGGGAGAACAAGGACGGTCTCTACCTTTGTACCCAGGTGCGCTGAGCCAGTTAGCGAGGGAACCCAAGCATATTGACCAACCTGGCCCTCAGCTCTTGACAACTGGCCGACCCCATCCATGGATGGATGTCATTTATTTTGTTCCATCCTGTAGAATCCCGAATGTCACGTTCACCACTGTGCACACCAGGTCATAGGTATTTGTTGAATGCAGCAATGAATGGATATGATAAATAGCCAATCCTTTTCTTTTTTTTTTTTTTTTTTTTTACACCATTTCATTTACTCAAAAGTTATCATAGTGTCAGAGACAGAGCAAGTTAAAGAGCCAGACGACGGTCTCCAGCAATACCTTGAGAAAGAAACTCCAAACGCTTTTAGATAACGCAGTGAGGAGAGGTCACAGAAAGGATACGGGCGTGGAGAGGGGTTGAGTCCTCAACAGCAGGGGTTGGCTCAGATGCCTACCCCTCAAACTACTGGCAGAGTTTCTGAGCTTCAGAAGTGAGGAAGACCCAGCATTCATGACTCATACCTCACAGGAGCCCTCTCCCAAGTTAGGTGACTTGCGGAGGCAGCCCACGCAGGTGTGCTAACGTCATACCTTTGAACCTGCAGAGGCTGATGTGAAACACACAACAGTTCTTTACACCATCATCCGTGACAAGAGGAAGTCTTCCCAGGAAACCGCCACTGCTCTGGGTTACTATCCTAAGAGCTTTAGACGAGGAGGCAAGCCTGTGCCACTGGAAACTAACATTTCCGTGGAGGGTAGTCTATGGGTGGGGTCCAGCCCATCTGCAACACCAGGGCTTCTGCACTTCCCGAGATGAACACAAGAGTCCACGCAAAGCCCTTCTGTATAAAAGCAAGCATTCTGGGCGCTGTGCAGTGCGTGCGCTGTCCTAAACGGGGGAAGTGCTTCTAAAGGAGGAGAAGTCATCGTTTGTTACCGGGAGAAGAGTAGGCATTCCGTTCATTGCAAGATGTCATAAAGAGCGAGCACTTAGCGTGATCGTCTGTCTTACAGCCCCAGAGAAGGGAACAGGGGATCCATCCCACTAGTTTCACAACCTTTTTTAAAAGTCACCCCATGGCAAAACATTAAGTAAAAAGTACTTGGTTTCTAATTCCTTTTTATTAGTTTGGTGTGGGCAAAAAAAAGAAATCCTAGTAAATGGAAGAACTTTTGAGGAAACTAGCTGAAGGCTTACCTCACTCTATAAAAAGGTCAATGTTGGCAGAGGTTCAGACGCATTCAATCTACAGGCAATTTGTAAACAGCGTGGAGTTTCTGTTTGGGGAACTTCAGTGGGATTGAATGATGGGGACTTGGTCGGTCGGCCTTTCACAGCACACGGGAAACCCCTCAGGGCCGCGGAGAAGGTGAGTGTAATTCCCCTCTGGAGGCAAGACTCATCACAAGTCAATCTCACCCACCCAGCACGGTGGTGACGCACCTCAAGATTCAAACTAGGGATCCCAAGTTGAGCAAAGGCACAGACAAGCCGGGGCTTGTTTCCGGCGGGGCCGCTCTGTCCCTGCAGGCGATCTTTGGAGAGGCTCAGCAGGCCAGCTCGAGATCCTGCTATGAATCACTTGGCTGCCGACCTCCTACTTTTCCAGAAGGGTCTGTTGAACTGCAGAGGACCAAGACACGAGAACAGATTTTACAAGGCATCCCCAGCGGCCCCGACAAGCACGCGAGTACCTGCAGGTGGAAAATTCCAGAAGCGGGTGACTCTGTTTCTACAGAAGATAGAAGTGTGCTCAAAACTCGCTCCTGACAGAAAGCAAAAACTAAATCTAACCGGTGAGAAAAAACAATTCAGTAAATTTCATACTAAGATGCAACGGTCACTCGTAAAAAACGGACACTTCGGGGAAAGTAGCAAGAAACTAAGAAGAGGCGTTCTCTACTAGCCACTTCTCTGAGACGGTAAGAAATGTCTGTAAACTACAAACTTCAGAATAAATAACTCTGCAGATGAGGGTCCACGGCGTTGGTTCATTTACAAGGCAGGGCTAAGATTTTCGGATCAGTTCATTTCTGTTTTGGAGGTCTCTTTCGCATTTTCTTGTGCTTAAAAAACGATAGCTCACGTTACACATCCTTCCCTTATTTGAAAGAGCAACGAGCTAGACACTTCCTAAAAGTCCGTATTTTTAGAATTAAAACTATGTTAACTTTTCACTAAAAACTAATCTCGGGACTTCCCCGGCGGTCCAGTGGTTAAGAGTCTGCCTTACAACGCAGAAGGCATGGGTTCAAATCCCTGGTTGGGGAACTAAGATCCTGCATGCCGTGGGGTGTGGCCAAAAACTTAAAAAAAAAAAAACACCAAAACTTAGGTCAATTCCACAGGCAATAAATGTTGCCTTTCTTGGGCAAAGGAGTGGGTCTCCACATATACACACACACGAAAGAAAGAAACACACACAGGTGTATAGACACAGAATTTGTGCTGTCCTGCCATTTTCAGAAGTGGTTCTAATCACTGAACGTCCCACCTCTGGCCCTGAGAAGTTTCCATCATTTGCACCACCTCCTGTTCTTGGTCCAATTCTCCACCAGGTTGGGAGGAGTCTGTAAAAGTGACCTCAGCACGTGAAAATGCTGTAAAAGGTGCATCTCAGAAGATGCGATCCGGCCAGCTGCCGACTCCGACCATGCGGCAGTGGGGCGACACTTGGAAAACTCTCCCAGCCGACATTTAAAGAGAACTTGAAGCAGACTTAGGTCTCATCAGAAGCCTCAAGCCCCGGAAAGTCTATGTAGCATCTCCCCAGAGAACCCCCTTGAAAACTTCGAGACACAAAGGATCCCATCCAAGAATCTGAGCAGGACAGTGGTGAGAGGAGGTAAAACAGACCCGCGGGGGGGGCGGGAGGGGGCCACTCGGGGCGCTTCTTACCGGGTGGCTCGGCGTTGGTGCCCTGATGGTTCTCCATGTTCATCTCGCCTTGGTCAGCTGCAAGCAAGAACAAAACGCCCCAGGAAGGTGAATACCAAGACAACGCACCCTGATGGTCACTCTCAAGCTGAACTGGCCTCCCACCTCCTGTCTCCATCCGCTGCCCCCAAGCAGAGGACCCGCCCTGGTCATCAGGGCATGAAGGGCACCTCGCGGGGTCTGGTTTCTTCGCTCCCATGCTTTCTCGGTCTATCATTTCATTTCCCAATTTCTACTCCAAAAGTTTTCGAATACACTCACATCAACGCAAAGAGGACCATGCCGCGCCCCGCCGGCCCCCCCGAAACGATCTCCCAGCATACAGTGTGAGGCGACAGAATTCAAAATGCACGGGCGAGTGGGGCGGGGGACAGGACGGGACGACAGGGTTGAGGGCGGGATGGAGTGGGAGACTGAGATGAGCAGAGGATGGAGCCACAACAAGGCCCTACTGTAGCGCACAGGGAACTCGATTCGATATCCTGGGATAAGCCATCACGGAAAAGCATATGAAAACGAACATATACGTGTGTAACTGAGTCACTGCTATGCAGCAGAAATTAACACAGCGTTGTAAACCAACTCTACTTCAGTTAGAAACAAACAAAAACGCAGGAGAGATTCCCAGTCAGAACACGTTTATTTCTTTACTGCATGCTTGGGAAGGGACACGGAAGCACGTATGACGTGAAGAGGACTGAAGTAGCTCACGGGACCCATGACGACCGTTCTCCTATATTCCCGAAGCTTTGATTTTTGCAAAACAGAAGCATCTGGGGTTAGCATCACGCGGGAACACCCAACACCACTTTTCATCCCGGTCCCAGAAACACGCATCCCCCCGTCTGTATGAAATGGATTCCGTGAGCCACCACCCTTTCCCCCAACCACGAAAGGAGACCCCAGTCAGAGACCAAAATTCTAAGATGACAAAGAAAGAAAGAGAAACACCCAAAGAGGAGAGAGTTTGAAGAGATCTGTGAAAACACTGCAGGGCGGTCACTGCCAATGTCACGTCTTCTGCTGGCCGGGTAGGAGGCAGGCTCTGAACACACTCACATTGTAGAGTCAACTATTATGACGCAAAATCCTAAATGTGCTTTAATTTCACATGACAAAGAATCTCCCTACCAAAAGAAAAACAAAGGAAGACAAAACCCGGTAAAAATATTCTAATGGATCCCCAGAAACCCTATATCTAGGTATGTTCAAGGAAAAGAAAAAAAGAAATGCCCCTGGGAAATAATAAAGTACAGCCGAACCCAAATCCATTTGGGGCCAAACGTTATTTCTAACAAGTAAAAGACATGTTCAATCCATTATCTGAAGAGACATTTGGGGGGAGGGGGAGGGGATGCCGGCACACCCAGTTTTGATGTTGGTGTCACCAACACCCAGCATTTGGGGAGAGCCTGAGAGTGGGTGGGTGCTTCGTGGGCGGGGAGAAGGATCGGCCACCTGGGATCCCGTTTAGCCGGAGCCACGTGGTCAGGGATGCAGGGCCGGATTCCCCGATGCCAAGCGTCCAACCCAACCCCATGGACCCCTAAGAGGAGACCCGGGCTCCACCAGGTGCATCTTCCCGCTGCAACCCCAACACTTAGAAGGCCAAACACACCACATCTCAAACTCAAAACCAAAGCAACTCACATGCCTTTCTTTTAAGCCAGGAGCCACTTGAGCTATGAAGGCAATTACAGCAATGGCAGCTTTAGGGGTCACTCTGTGTGCGGGCTGTTTATGTAAACACAGCAGGCACTGGGGGCCAAAGGCAGACCCCAGAGACCACTGACCGGCAGGGTCTCATCTGTAGTTCACACCCAGGATTTCATTCTTGGGGCACAGAGATTCGATTTAAATGCACCCCTGTGCTAACCGGGACACGGGCTTTATTTCATCAGAACCAAGAAATCTGCAGACGCTTTCTTCAAAGACCCAGACGGCCGGCAAGGTGACCACTGTCAAGGCCATCAAGGTGACCGGTGGAAGATGACCAGGCCCACGGGAGGGGCACGAAGAGCCTTTTGCAGCGATGACTTCCATGCTTACGGGGATATACAAGGATGCAAGAATTCTAGGGTGTCAAGATCCCAACACTCACCTCTCCACTGACCTCAGAAATTTAAGATCGTGAGATTTTTAGGTTTTGCCTAAATATGTGGATTTTTTTTTCACCCGCTGCGAACTGGGAAATTCACATAATTGGCAAAAACTGATCTGAGAAAGAGTTAGGAAATACTTCATGGAAATGGACCATAAAAATCCAGGGGCTATGGAATCAGAAGGTTAAAAATTCCATCATGAGTGTGAAAGATGAAACCCTATGACCCAGGGCCGGCTTTGCCCCAGGACTCTGAAAACAGGACAGCTCACCCCCTGCAGGATCCACTGGCAAGGATGGGGGATGCTGAGAAACCTGGTTTGTTCATGGAAGCCCCCGCCGGTACCATTTCTTTCCATTGGATTTCACTTTAAAAGGAAATGTCTGCATTTCTCTTCCTTATTCTGAAGTTACCTGGGCCTTAAAATATAATATCATACGCTTCTGTACACCGTGAAGGGAGAAAACATATAGGATTCAAGGTATGGCATCTGGTCTGGGAGAAACACATCACTGTGGCAGTTTTACTAATAAGGAAAAGGACAAACGACAAGGTCTGCTTTCGACTCTGCGTCTTGGTAGATAAACATGGATCGGAAAGGATGATCTTGAGGCCCCGCCTGGGGTTTTCTGTTCATCCCTAGGTCTTCGACTCATCTGAAACGGAAGGTCAGAGAAGGAAAGTGAAAGAGAAACAAACAAACAACGAGAAGTAAACGTCCGAAAGATCTGCTTCCGGTGTGTGCCCACAGCCCAGGCAGCAGTGAGAGCTGTTAGGAAGATGCCCTCTGGGCTCAGAAGTTGAGGAGACAGGCTGACAGAGCAGAGCATCACAGAGTGGACACCAGAATTAAGTGGGGGGAGGGAAGGGGGGCGGGGAGGAAAGGAGGGAAGGAAGGAAGGGAAGGAGGAAGGAAGGAAGGAAAGAAGGGAGGGAGAGGACATGCCAGTAGCTCATTTCACCAAAGCCGCAAGAATCTGCTACCATCAAGGACAAGGGAAGCAGCTGGCGGATGTGCAGTGAGCAACGAGAATCAGCTATCGACCACATCCAGTGACAACAACCAAACACTGTGCCCTGTCCCAGCGGGTCAGTCTCAGCATCACCCATTATTTAAACTGGTGACTGGAACCCAACCCACGAAAACGCAAAGACACACATCAACCAGAAGCCTGCGTCCCAAAATGGCTTTAAGAGGCCAGCCTGCATCACTTGGAAGAAAACCAGATTAAACTCCTAGAGTCACAACTTCAAAGCTTTAGGAATAAAGGACAGAGCTACCAAACTTTGCTGGCCGTGGAGGTTTCCTCATACCTTCTCACAAAACGTAACACGGAGAAGCTCTTAACTAAGTATATATCAAGACTGACAGTACTAGATTGATGTATCTCCACGTCGGGAAAACACATCTGCTTCCCCCATAAGTGCTCGAGAGGAAGCCTGGCGCAAATTCAACAGACACTACAAAATTCAATACAACAACGAGGTCCTGGAAAGTCACTCTGCAAACCGCCACACTCAGAGAATAATGGTTTACCCCAAACCACGCTTCCTCCAAGGACGCGAGCTCACTGTACATGCTGTAGCCACATCCCTCTGACGAAATCTCCAAGCTCACAACTGCACGCCTTAAAATAACCACCCCAGAAATAAAACCTATAACAGTCCTGCACGGACCTGAAAAGGTCTAGCATCGTCATGTACCCGATACCTGGCCATCTCGGTTCATAAAAACACGTAACTGACAACAAACGCTGAATTCATTTTATAAGGCAGGTCTATAAACCGCAATATCTACCCACGAAGTCAGAAAGACGCTCACTGTTTGCATTAGACTCGGTGCTTATATGAGAAAAGGGACCTAAGTTTCTCTGGGTCGATGCTGGACACTTTACAGCTGGAGACAAAAGTGCTTAATTACTGAAATCAGAAATACCCGCTCCCTTCCCTCATGAAGGTTCACCCCCCCCCTTTTTTTTTTCCTTTTTCTTTGTGCATCTACATCAGCCCAAGACCATAGACCTGTGAAAACCACAAAGCAAATCAAAAATTTTAAAAGTCACACCTAATGTTAATTCAGCCTACGAAGACAGACTGAAGGACATATTCTAGGGGAATGAATGTAGCCAGCCTCTCCGGAAGCAAAAGTTGAATCCTCGCCTGCTCTGAGCCAGTTCTTCAGAAAGTTCCCTTTTGGTTTTGAAAATCGTACATTCAACTCTTTCTACCCGGGAAGCTTTCCGTTTCCATGCCCACCCCTTCCCCCTGCAATGGGGGAAGAGTGCCTGAACCCAAGACCAAGACCCAGGGGTGGGGTAGGGTGGGATGCAGAACACTTGGTTTTCCCAATTTCTGAATCCCTTTTCCAAATGTTAGATGATGTCAAGTCTATTAAGGCTCTTGGGTGTTTCCTCAAATCCCTGTGTCTTGACATACGAACATCCAGAGAGTCATATATCCCATCCACACGGTAACAGAAATGCTTTGTAATTCCAGAGTCCAACTGGGGTTCACCTGAAGATTTTCAGAAAATCTTGGGGCCAGGACTTCCCGTGCATCTTGCCTAGCGAGCGCCTTCCTCTCCTGGCTGAGCGTCAAGCTCTGAGTTTGAGCATCTTCAGAGAAAGGGGAAAATGTGATTGAAAAGGAAACAGAAATTCACTTCTATCGAATCCCTAGTCTTTTAAGTCTTTGCTCGTTCTAGAAGCAAAAGGTCTGCTTTCGACTCTGCGTCTTTGTAAACACGGATCGGAAAGGATGATCTTGAGGCCCCACTCGGTTCTAACTGTAGATCTTTTATAAGTATCTCCTGGAACTTGGTCATCTGTCCGTTTGAGCATTGCTGGACGCCCGCCATTCCGCCAGCCAACCACACTTTCCTGAGTGCGGCCAGATGGAAGGCGACCCACTCACATGAGGGAAATAAGATGCACTCAGGCACCCTTACCCTCCACTGCTAGCAGAGGGGCACAAAAATGGCCTCTTATTTTAGGTGTCTGAATCCAAACGCTGTGTCAGACTTTTAATTTCAGGCTATAAGTAGTGTTTGTGAACCTAGGAATCTGGAATGATGGAAGGTGAAGGCTAAACTCCATCCCTAGAGGGTAACTTGGCCTCCCTCAAGTCTTCTGGGAATTTCCCAAGAACCCTCAGGAAAGGGTCCTTTAGGCAGATGACACCAATGGCCAATGGCAAAGTATGGATAAGGACTTAGGGTCATACACAGAAGGGAAGTTCAGATACCACAAGCCTCCTCCATGGAGGATGGGCAGCCACGGTCCATGGGGCCACCACAAACATCGCAACCCAGCCCTCACTGGTTCTCAAAGCAAGACCTAGACAGAGCCTTCCAGAGATGCACAAACATAAACTGTGCTCAGAACAGTAGAACTCACTGATGTCAGGACGAATCCTAAGTAACCTAGCATTTGAGTACAAAGTCCCCAAATGCCCAGTGATGGAATTCCGATCTCTGTGCTGGTAACGGTGGTATTCGGCGGTCCATGTAAATAACAATGAATGAATCGTAAGAACTAACATTTCTTCAACACTCGCTCTCTCCCAGGCAACGTGTCAAGACTTTCACACATGACCTTACTGACCTTCACACATGACCTTATTGACCTTCACACATGACCTTATTGACCTTCGCAAAAATTGTAAAGTGCAGACTCTCCTCTCTCCTCGTTATGGGGACGCCCGCCCCCCAAAATGGAATGGTTAATAACTTGCACCGGCTCACATGGCTAAATGCAGGAGACGCTGGGGTCAAAGCCACACAGTCAGATCCCAGTTTTCTAGCCACTTCAGGACCCCCTCGGCCGCCTTCCACGTGTTTCGTGCCAACCTGAGTTCTGCTTTTTAGTTCTTTTTTTTAAAAGAAAGCACGCTTTTCAAAGTAGCCAGGCCCCACGGAAAGGACGTGGCGGTGAACACCTTACCGTTCTCTCTGAAGCACAGCTTCTTCTTCTGGTAGGCGATGAAGCTGGAGATAGCCCCGGCCACGGCGACTGCAACCGCACCGATGATCCCAGGGACCACCCCCGGGGACTCGGCTGTGGAAGGAAGCACAGGACACCATGACAGGCAAACACGTAACCCTCGCGGACGGACCACGGGGCCGGAGGCTGGCGGCCCTGCCCGGAGGAAGAGGGTGGGGCTGAGGCCTGAGAGGCGGGGGCTCCGGTAACCACGGAGGGCCTGTCACTCCGGAGCCACGTCGGAATTCATTTTACTACGCGAGCTGTTTCCAATCCAAGAACTGGCTCCCAGTGGGATGCCAAGCCCCATCTCTTCCCCACCCCTAGGACCAGCTCAGCTGTCCTCCCAGCTCAGTGAGGAAGGTCTCAGGTGGGTGATAAATCCACAGTGGAAGGGGGCCCAGCGGGGACCATTCAGAGGCCGTGTGACCTCAAGCAGCCAGATGGCCGTCTCTTCACGTACCTTCTGAAAAATCAAAGTCGCCCACCTCTTCGTTAGTCTCACGTGCTCTACGGTGACGGGGTTTCCACCCCCCACCAAGAATTCTAAAACTACCTGCATCCGTCCCACATCTACAGCTGTTTCTTGACACAGCAGGTGCACAAGACATCCTCCCCCGTGAAAAAAAAGGAGGACGGTGTGATGGATGGTTCATCGTACGTGTCAGCTGGACTGGCCAGGGCCTGCTAGGCAGCTGGGAACACTTTATTTCTGGATGTGTCCGTGTGGCCGTCTCCAGAAACAATAACATTTGAACCCGTTAGCCGGGGTAAAAGCCCTCACCAACGTGGATGGGCATCGTTCAATCCATTGAGGGTCTGATTAGATCAAAAAGGGACAATTTGCTCTCTGCCTGAGCTGGCACGTCTGTCTTCTCCCGCCCTTGGACATCGGTGATCCTGCTTCTTGGGATTTTGGACTCAGACTGGGACCTACGCCATTCGCTGTCCTGGTTGTCGGTGTTTTGCATGGGGACTGACTGGCCACTTCCCTGAGTATCTGGCGTGCAGACAGCAGATCGAGACCCTTCTCAGCCTCCGTAACTACGTGGGCCAACTCCTTACAGTAAGTGTCTTTCTACTCATCTCTATACATCCTAGTGGTCCCGTTTCTCTGGAGGACCCTGGGTAATATGGGTGGCGTTCCTTCTTAGGGCACCTTGGGAGGGCGACTGAACTTAAAATGCAGGTCCCGTTGGTAGCAGGTAGACCTCAAGCTAGTGCGCTTCACGGACACTGGGTTTTTTTGTTTTTTGGGTTTTTTTGGCGGTACACGGGCCTCTCACTGTTGTGGCCTCTCCCGCTGCGGAGCACAGGCTCCGGACGCGCAGGCTCAGCGGCCATGGCTCACGGGCCCAGCCGCTCCGCGGCATGGGGGGTCTTCCAGGACCGGGGCACGAACCCGCGTCCCCTGCATCGGCAGGCGGACTCTCAACCACTGCGCCACCAGGGAAGCCCTGTTTTGTTTTTTTTTTTAACAAATTGAAGGTTTGTGGCCACCCTACTCCAGGCAAGTCTATCGGCGCCATTCTTCCAACAGCATTTGCCCACCTCACGTCTTTGTATCACATTTTGCTAATTCTTCTACTATTTCAAGTTTTTCATTATGATTCTGTTTGTGACGGTATCCGTGATCTCTGATGTTACCCCTGTGACTCGCTGAAGGCTCAGAGGGTGGTGAGCATTTATTAGCCATAAAAAGTTTTATAAATTTAGGCCTGCACGTGGTGTTTTTTCTTGGCCACAATGCCACTGCACGCTGAACAGACTACAGTGTAATGTAAACGTCACTTTCAGATACACTGGGGAACCATACAATTCATGTGACTTGCTGTATCGCGATATTTGCTTGATTGCGGTGGTCTGGACCTGAATCCCAGCATCTCTGGGGTCTGCCTGCGTTTCCGCTGAGCCCCCTTGGAACGCATGTCCAGAGAACCATTCTTCGTTCCAGTATCTTTCAGATGACGCTGCAAATACTAAAAGTGAGGCTGTGACCACTGGCTCCTGCTTTCCTCAATAGTACACGTGAGGAACCCAGGACATCAGGAACCAGGGGTACGTACCCTGCTCCGCCCCTCCAGGCCTCTGGTTGCCGCCATCACCGCCTCCTGTAAGAGAGGAACGAGACTTGGTGACAAATGGCGCTGGGAAGACGTTCGGTAACCGAAAACTCATACCAAGGACCAGCTCCTCTGACCCTGGGTTGTGAAGGTTCCTTAAGAGAAATGACCGTGGGATTGACGAGGCCATTAATATCAGAGTGTCCCTTTCCACTGCTGGGAGGGGCTGTCCTCGTTCTGCGGGCAGTATCACCTGTCTTGCTCCCGTGTCCCTGAAATCCAGGCTTGGCACCTGACTCAACCCCCTGGCCCCATGGTGGGCCCCAGGAGACCCACTGAGTCTTCAAAATCCCCCAGGGATTCGGGGAGAAACCCAGCAAGGGCCTCAGAGCCCACGTGAGACCCTCGCATGGCTATGGGGTCATCCCAGGCACATTCCTGTTAACTCTCACGCCCCCCAGTCTCACTAGGGGTGGTTGTCAGCCATGTGCTATCCATGGACCCACCACCTCTGGGTATGGTCTTCATTCGTGCTTTCCCCGGGGCTAAGGGATACCACTTCACCACCTCCTCTACTTTTTCCACATTTAATGCCAATGGATACTCGATGTTTTTGTTGTTGTTTGTCTCATTTTGTCTTTTCTTTTTGCCCACACTACTCAGCTTGTGGATCTTAGCTCCCCGACCAGGGACTGAACCCGCGCCCTCGGCAGTGAAAGCGAAGAGTCCTAACCACTGGACCGCCAGGCAATTCCTGGTACTTGATGTTAAGCTGATGCTTGTACAATTATTAGTGCACAAACCAGGAATCTGCCCAGTGGACTGTACACTTGTGAGGGTGCCTTTAGCTTTGCTTAATGTCAGCCGGTCACTCCCAGTGTGTCTTTACAGTATAGTCACACAGGCACTGCATGTTACATGGCTATGGAGCAACACTGCCTGCTACAAAGGAGGGGCTGCATGTTACGCGGCTACAGAGCCAGCGTACGGCCTGTTACATTCAGTGGGTAAGAGCACGTTACACGGGTATCAAACTAGAATCCTGTCTGTTACACTCCTCAAAGTGGGGCGATCTTGTACAGCACCTAGAGATGTAAATTTAAACGGAAAACCAATTTAGAAGGTAGACAGCTAGCCACTGTAGACATGACTTTGGGGACCAGGGTAGAAGGGGTTTACTCTGAAAGGTATGTGAGCTCAAGAGGGGAGGTAGGGGCATTCCCGGTAGAAGGCAAACGAGATGATAAAAAAGCATGTGACCGTAAGGGCGTGACTGATAGAAACAGACTTATAACAGATGAACCAATGGCTGGTTCATCCATTGATGTCCATCAATGGCACACCATCAAGCAAGGATTCAAAGCAAAAATGTTTCCAGTAACATTTAAGGCAGGCCAGAGAGGAATGAACCCAGCAATCTCTTACATGGTCCTCTTACCAGTGGGACCATCAACGATCCCAGCCATTCTGGAAAGCAATTTAGCAACCCATGAAGGCATGTAAAAGTGGGAACTCCTTTCAGAAACCCTACTTCTTAGAAAACACCTTAAGGGAACCACATGGAGGACATCCAATATCAAAGCGTAAAGATATGTACAAGAAACTGGTGCAGAATCTAAAAATCACAACAAACTAGTGAAAATAACAAAAAAGAAGCAGCCTCACCGATATAGAGAACAAACGAGTGGTTCCCAGTGGTTCCCAGTAGGGAGGAGTGGTTTCCAGCCTATGCCCAGGGGGACGGGCAAAATAGGGGGAGGGGATTAAGAGGTACAAACTACTATATATAAAATCAATAAGCTACAAAGATAGACTGCACAACACAGGGAATAGAGCCAATATCTTATAATAACTTTAAATGGAGTACAACCTAGAAAAATACTGAGTCACTACGTCATACACCTGAAACTTATACAATACTGTACATCCACGATAAACTCAAAAAAAAGTATTAAGGAGTCTCAGGCAGTTAACAAATAAAAATGTTATTTTTTTATTAAAAAAAAAAAAGAAACTGGTATAACCTAAATGCTTAAAAAGAGAAGGGAGAATGAACAGATTTTACACGCAGGGGGAAGAACACGGGTCAGGGCGGGAGTGTGGGGAGACATCAGAGCATGGAAGTCCCTCCCCAAGGACGTCAGAGCCATGGGTCAGCTCCTGGGAAATCTTCACGTCATCTTATTATTATCATTCACCGTTTACGCTCAATTCTCCAAGAAACAAACAAGAACCAGAGCTCGATGGCAGAGTTAGAAATAAAAGATTTCCCAAACTGGGGGCTGAAGCCAGGGTTTTCTACCTGGGGGGGGAAGCTGGAGTTAACTGCCATGGAAGGAGCTTCCCTGCAGGTGGAGGTCCTGAGGCTCTGAGTTTGCAGCCCTCCTAGGAGGCTGTGGGCCGAGAGTGACACCCAAATTCAAGGCTGACACACAATCTTTCCCCACCTCCTAAGGGTGACCCAAAGGAATCCTGGGGGAGAAGGTCTTTACCTTGTGTCTGGCTCTGCATTATATATTACATACGCATATACTACACATATACCTATTTTAGATTACATATGCATAATACATGAATATAGTAAAATACATTTATATGTAACATACGCATATACTATCATTTATACATACATAAATACATAAAAATGACTATATATTTCATCAAGTTATAACTATTCTAAGCATATATTAATTTTATACTTATTTATTTATTATATTTAAATACTGCTTTGCCTCCACATTGACCTAAGATTTTAAAGACAGAGGTGGAAAAAGGACCTGTAGAGCACAGGGAACTCTGCTCAATATTCTGTAATAACCTATACAGGAAAAGAATTTGAAAAAGAATAGACACATGTCTATGTAGAACTGACTCACTTTGCTCTACACCTGAAGCTAACACAACATTATCACCTCTACTCCAATATAAAATAAAAGAACTGAGGGACTTCCCTGGCGGCCCAGTGGTTAACACTCCGCCCTTCCTGGTGTGTGTTCAATCCCTGGTCGGGGAACTAAGATCCCACATGCCGCACGGCGCAGCCAAACGATTGAAAAAAAAAAAGAGAGAAAGACAAAAAAAGAAGGGGAACCCTACCTCCATCTGAAGTCCCATCAGTAAGGTCCGAATCCGAAAAGCCACCTAGAAGGAAAACGACAGCATCACGTCTCACATCAGAACTGTCGGGAGTGTCTTGATGTCTTGGGGTGAAGGGAAACATATCAGAATCAAAAGCAGACATGGGGTGGCGGGGAACCCCATAAACGTACTACTCTATGGAAGGAATCTTTCAAAGATACAATTACTGGACTTCCCCAGTGGCGCAGTGGTTAAGAATCCACCTGCCAATGCAGGCGACACGGGTTCGAGCCCCGGTCTGGGAAGATCCCACATGTCGCGGAGCAACTAAGCCTGTGCGCCACGACTACCGAGCCCGCGCACCTAGAGCCCGTGAGCCACAACTACTGAGCCCGCGTGCCGCAACTACTAAAGCCCGCGCGCCTAGAGCCCGTGCTCCGCAACAAGCGAAGCCACCGCAATGAGAAACGCATGCACCGCAACAAAGACCCAACGCAGCCAAAAATAAACAAATAAATAAAACTATTTATTTATTAAAAAAAAAAGAAATAAAACCATAAGAAAGCATATGAAGATGGCTTCAACTTGCTTTGCAACTCATACTTCTAAAATAGCAGAGAAACATAACATTTTCAAAATTAGGGATTAGTTATGACAGTATATAACTGCCAAGAAAAGTCATATGATAAAAATTATTAAATGACATAAGAAAATGCTTATGGATACTAATAAGCAAAACATAATGTTATGACACAGTGTGAATAAAAGACTGACAGTTTTACTTAACAGCTGTTTCATTTAAATTGATATAAAATACTAGGGAGAATAACCATCTTCACTGTGGTAGAGGACGGACAGTATTTCTACTTTTCTGCATTAAAAATTAAACAAATGTATAAACGATCAAAAAAGCCAACTCAAAATCTGAAGTTTCAACAGCCATTCAACTCAGAACACTGATGTTGGTCAAATACTCAGAGAATACTATAATGTGTCCGAAAAAAGGCGGCAAAAACCTTTAAAAAAAAAAAAAAAAAACCAAGAGCTTCTCTAAAGGGAAAGAACAAGCTGATACTTTTCTCCATATTGATTCTCTATATTTAAAATCTTACATTTAATTTTTTAAAGTTTCCATTAAAACCTTGGAAGTTAAATCAGCAAACTAAAAATCAAACCCGAACCAAAAATATCTTTTTGAAAACTGTTTTCCACGACTGGAAGACTGGCATTACCTTGCACAGAGAGTTCACAGTAAGATTGTGCTAAATCTGAAATTACCTCCTTTCAGCTGACATGGAAATCGCTGTACTCTGAAAAACACATAAGGACCCACAGGGGCGAGAAGGTCTTACCAGAAGAGCCGGGCTGGTTGGGGTTTGGATTAGGTTTTGGCTTGGGTGCTTCGGGTGTCACTGGGTCATCTGTAAAAGAGGGGAGCTGCAATTAGGAGCACTTTGCAGTCAAAACAACAAAACGTGCGTTTGCACACAGATGGTTTACTAAACAGTTAGAAATGGAAGCATGTCCTTTGTCATAGCGGGGCAAGTACTTTGTCATGATGGGGATACCCATACACACAGGCACCTGTGGATTTCTTTCCATCATCATCCAGCTGCAGTACTTAAATTCATGTATTTCCAATAGAAAATAAAGCAGACGGCTGGACCAGCTACAGAGTTTGTGGAGCCCAGGGCAAAATGAGAATGCAGAGTCCCTTGCTTAAACTGTACTAAGGAATTCAATATGGCGGCCACAGAGCAGTCCACCAAGGAGGGAAGTCCTTCTGAGTGTGGAGCCCTGTGTGACCCTACGCACCCACGAGGCCAGCCCTGGCAAGGATATTCAGTTTGTTTTATATCACCCCAAAGACTGTAAGAGCTTTAAAATAAAAGCAGGCAAACGGATAAAAGCCAAAAAAACTCAACCACAACAAACAATACATCTATTCCTTAGGTTTTCGTGGTTAAAAACTAATTCGACTTATTTAAAAGAGACAAGCCTCTTTGCAATGATAAGTAAGCAAGTCAGACACATAGGAGATTTAAGAGGTACTACTTACTGTTCCCTCCACCAAGGGCATCTTCTAAATTGAAGTTATCATCTAAAGGAGAAAAACAGAGAGTTAATACTGAAGTTCTGGGTCAAACGAGGAACAGAAATGACTTCCTAAATACATGGAGGAAACACTGCATCTCCACATCTCAAAACACTTTCCTGAATATCAGTCTGACCAACGTCTCAACAGAAAAAGCAAATTCCTGACCATATCCATATCACCCTTCTCTCCAAGGAAAGGAATAAAAGGCAAAACCAAACCAAAACAATGGAAGTAACTTATAAATCAAGTACGCCCCATGGACCGAGTTGAAATTCCAACTTCCGCCTGCAGACAATTCTTCCCCCCGGACTGTTCATCCTAGCATCATCGCCTACCAAGTTGCCAACAACTTCTGCAAGGTAAATACTACGAGATAAGGGGGGAAGTCTGTGGCCAGATCTGGGCTTGTGCCCACCAAGAAAATGATTCAACTGACCCAGGTGTGCTTGACAAAATGGTGTGACAACTCCTGATGGCGTCTGAGGTTGCCTTCTTAGTTTTAAGGACTCTTCGCAAGTCCCAGCAACATCTAGGTGAGCTTGTGTATCCACCCAACACGAGGTCCTGACCCATCACGAGTCACGACTGGGAAACACCGCTGCTGCCCCAGCGAGCGCGTGATGGTACAAAGTCCATTGTTCAATGGACTGGTCCAGCACCCTCCGTGTGCCTGCACAGGTCAAGGACCTGGCTCTGAACGAGGATACCTTTTTCCTTGTTAAGATGCCCTTCTAGATGAGAAGCCCAACATTTGAAGAGAGCTATCACGTTTTTTAAAAAATCAGTGATAAGAGCTCTGTAACTCTGGGCATCGATTTTACTGTGGGTGACTAACCACCAATGAATCTGACCCTTGGTCAATTCCATGATCGGTCTGATTGTTGACTTTTATTGGAAAGGGTGAGTGACAGCTAGTATGCTGCTCCTAGAGGCTGAGATCGAAGTTTGCTCATGGGTTATACGAGGGTCCCAGGGTCCTAAAACTGTTCCTCCCAAGAAATGAGTATCCAAAACCAGGGACAGACACTCAGGAAAAAGGCGTCCTGAGATGCCTCCCAGGGGACCCAAACGCATCTCGTCAAAGTGTCAGCGTCCGTTCTCTTACAGCCGCTGTGGACTTGAAAGCACCAGCATCACAGCATAATTGAAATATTAACCAGGCTGGATCCAGAGCCGGTGAATCGCTGACTACGTCTCACCCAGCTCTTGGGAAAACTGGGGCACACAACAACGATTTTCTCGGCTGTGTTTGCATGCTGGGCACCTTTGCTTCTTACCGGTGGCTTTTTTTGGTGGGGCCGGAGTGGGTTTCTTGTCTAAAGAGAAAAGACATTTCTGTCAGTAAAACTTGCAGCTGGGAAACAGAAAGCAACTCCCGACACTGTTCTGTTTTCTTTAAAGAGACTCAGAAAACGTCTGAAGCATCGTTTTTTCCTGACAGTTCAGGCAGTGGCCAAGCACTGGAGGACGAGTCTGAGCCCCTGAGGACCCACGGCAACAGGAACATAGGATGACGTCGACCATGGCTGCCACCGAGACCAAGGACCCCTCCCACCTAATGACGCCAAGTGGGGGCGCTGTGAGTGAGAGAGGAACCTGGGAGAACACAGGACACGAGGGAGAGCCCGGGACCTGTGTGGGAGAAGGAGGGACATGGGACCCTCGTCTCAAAGGCTGTGCATGTTCACTACGGGTAGCACACCTTTTGCTCCTGGGGACCCCCAGGCAACCAAGGCAGTGTGGGCTGAGGCCATTAGGACCACAGACACCTCCCCGGCATCTCTCCCCACCAGCCAGTGAGGGTTCCATCATCAAGAATAAGACTTAACCCCCGCTGGCTTTTGGGAATATTACCGCCCTCACGGTTTTGACTCACACCTCTGCATCGGACCCCAGGAGTTGAAAAGATATCTTGGGGCCCTGACATACATACAGTACTATGTATAAACTAGGTAACTGACGAGGACCTACTGTAGAGCACAGGGAATTCTACTCAGTGCTCTGTGGTGACCTAAGTGGGAAGGACATCCAAAAAAGAGGGGATATATGTATACGTAGAGCTGATTCACTTTGCTGTACCGTAGAAACCAACACAACGGTGTAAAGCAACCGTACTCCAATTAAAAAAAAAAAAAAAAAAAAGATGTCTTCGGTTGAATACTGGGCCCCCAAATTCACATCTACTGGGAACCTCAGAACATGACCTTATTTGGAAACAGTGTCTCGGCAGATAACACTGGTTAAGATGTGGTCACAGTGGATTAGCACAGACCCTTAGAGACGAGTGCCTTTATCAGAAGGAAATGGGAAAACATAGAGGCACGTGAGGCAGAGGCAGAGACTGGGGTCATGCAGCCACCAGCCAAGGGATGGAATCAGTGAGCACACGGGGGACCAGCCCACGGGGGACCAGCCCCTTCCCCAAGCGCATGGCAACCCTGCGTGGCATTCATTCACCACCACAGAGCGTGGAAATTATTCCACCAAAAAAGATTTATTTACCCTGACAAGGGCATCTTGATTTTCCTCGTCCTACGTGAGTCTAGTTATCACAGTAAGACATATTCCAAAAGATTTACTATAGTCCAATAAATATTCCCTGTAGTTTACAAAATGTTTTAATGTTACTCACCATCAAGGGCATGCGATAAATCAAAATCTTGGCCTAAAAGAAAGAGTCCAATTAGAAATAAGTCAAATAAAAGTAAATTGGGAAATTAAGAAGACAATTAAAAAAGGGCATGATTTTGAGATGTCTGGCGGCTTTGAAAATGCATCACATGCTGTGATTTCTCATTTGAAATACTCTCATGCGTAAATGTAAGAATATGTCAGCTTATGTTTTACATTATGGACAACCTTAGAGTTTAGCAGCAATTCAATTAGTGGGAAACCATGATAATTCGGCACGTGCGTTAGTCTAAAAAAGCAGGTGTTTTGAAATAGGCGAGTAACAATTTCCAATACATGATGGAGAAAAAACATGGAGAGAAAAACCCCTTGGATTAGCAACATCTCTGTAATTACGCGACCAAAATGTACTTCTCGTAGACACACCAGGCAACCCAGAAAAAGATAAATTTTCTTTTACATTTCCTGTGATCCCAGAGAAGGGGGAAAACTGCCTTTAATTCCACGGTTCTTCTATCCTGTTGCTACCGCTTTACTGAAGCAATTTCAATACTATTTCTATTTCTATCCAATTAATGATGGATTGAAGGAAAGCACAGTTAGGGAATTGGGGAACAGTCCACTTGCACCGGCCGGTCAGCCGAAAGGAGGGTGACAGCGGGTCGGAGGATCGTCCTGCAGGGGCAGAAGCAAAGAGCACACGTGTCCCATGTCAGGAAGTGCTGGGCGTGTAACAAGCCACCTTCATCCCCGGGGGCCTCAAGAAGGTTGCAATGTGTTCAGTGCCCCTGAATGTCCCACAGACAGGTGTCAGCCCGTAACTCTCTCTCTCTCTCTCTCTCTCTCTCGTGTGTGTGTGTCTGTGTGTGTGCAGCTATGTGTGTGAGCGATTGGGTGTGTGTGTGTCCGTTTACTGAGTGCTTTGGGATCCATGGGGTTTTGTGTGTAGGTATGTGGGTGGTTTGTATGTGTGTATTTGTGTAGGTATGTGTGTGCGCACATGTGTGTGTCTAAGTGCGGTTGGCATGTGTGTATTTGTGGTGTGTGTAGTGTATATGTAGGGTTTTGTATGTGCACGTGCGTAGTTTGGGCGTGTGCCCACGTGTAAGTGTGTCTACGTGTAGTTTGGGAAGTGTATTTGTGTGTGTGCGGTTTTCCATGTGTGTATTAGGAACAGGCAGGCAGGTAAAAAAGAATGAAATCACGCCATTTGCAGCACCATGGATGAACCTAGAGATTGTCATACTAAGGGAAGAAAGTCCGACAGGGAAAGACAAATACCATATGGTATCACTTCTACGTGGAATCTAAACTACGACACAAATGAATCTATCTACAAAGCAGAAACAGACTCACAGACATAGAAAACAAACTTACGGTTACCAAAGGGGAAAGGGAGGGGGGACACATAGATTAGGAGTATGGGATTAACAAATACACATGACTATATATACAATAGATAAATAACAAGGACCTACTGTAGAGCACACAGAACTCTATTCAGTATCTTGTAATAACTTATGCGGGAAAAGAATCTGCTATGTGTATGTGTATATATATATATAACTGAATCACTTTGCTGTACACCTGAAACTAATATTGTAAATCAACTCTACTTCAATAAAAAATACGACATGAACAATGAGATGTGCCCCCAAATTAAAAACAAACAAAACAACAGGCAGCAGAAGCAGCAGCATCTGGGAAGGCCCTGCGTTGGACGGACCCCAGCCCTCGCGGGGGGAGGGGCGCTGGTTTCTGGATCTCAGAGCCCGGAAGGGACAGGTGTGGTTTCAGCTGTTCTTGCAGCATGTGGCAGATGTCCACGCGGTAGCCGGGGCGGCTGGGGAGGGTGGGATTTGTTCAGCCCCGAAGAGCCCCCCGGGCAGGTGCAGAACCTACACATACATGCGCGTCTCTGGTCCTGTACGTCTGCCTGGAGACCCACAACCGTTATCACTCCCTCTACGCTCCCTCTGCCGAAGCGACGGCGCTAGGACCTTCCTGAGATATTCAGCGCCCCGGGGGGGGGGGGTTGCCGGGGCAAGTAACCCCAAACAGAGCGATTCAAGGAGCGGACGATGCTGCGTTTCGGACGGGGATTTGGAAAGAACAAGCAGACAAGGCTCTTTGGAATTGAAACCAACAGCAACACACTTGAACGTAAGATGTTGCTACACGTGATGCGTGCGCGCGCATGCTCCTGTGTGGGTGTGTCTGTGTACGGATGTGCACGTGAGTATACTCGTGTGCGCGTGTCTGTGAGCACGTGCACCCGCGGGCGTGCACACTGCATGTGGGTGAACTGCACGCGTGCCCACGTGTACCTGTGCACATGCATGTCCACGTGCACTGGTGCGTGTGCGGTGCAGGTATGTGCTCATGGGCGCGCGCGCGCGTGTGCGCGCAAATTTGCATCGAGCGTGAGTGTTGTGTATGTATGTGTGTCTGTGCCCTGCGTGTGAGCATGAGTGCACGTGTGTGTGCACATGTCTGTCTGTTTGCCTGGTAGCTCCGTGTCCAGGGCCTGGAGCCTCCCCAGCCCACCTGGGCCCCGTGCCCCGCCCCGCTCCCCGCGCATCTGGGCTCCTGGGCACCGCTGACGTGGCCTCGCTTAGAGGAGAGGTCACGGCTCAACTCAGAGCCCTCTGCTGAGCCCCCGGGGTCCCGCACGAAAACCCAGGAACAGCAGACCCAGTGGGGCTGGGGGAGGGGCCGGGCATCCGAGGGGGACACCCAGGCATTTCTCTTCCTGCTGCCGTTGCCCAGCCCATCGGAGGCAGCCTGCACCGCCTCTGCAGCTTCCAGGCGGCCTCTCAACCTCCAGATGCGGAAGGGGACACCTCCAGATGTGAGGCAGCCCCGCCAGACGCAGGGCCTGAGTCATCCCCACAGCACACACAAACTCCCTGCCGTGCGCCCTCCCCCACCCCCCGCCGCCCCCTCCCTCCCCCACCGCCGTGCACCCTCCCCCCCAGCCATCTGTTCGGTTCCCTCCTCCCGAGGACAAGCTCCAGGACGTCCCCAAGGCCACCCTGGGCGCCGGCTCCTCCTGGGGAGCCTGTGCAGCTGCACGTGCCTCACA
>NW_020174373.1:549341-560599 GCF_003031525.2 Neophocaena asiaeorientalis asiaeorientalis | reverse complement strand
CGCTTATCTGAGGTTCCACAACCATGAACTGTGCAAGAGACAAGCGCATAGCACGAGGCCCGAATCCGGTTTCCCTTAAATTCCATCAGGGTGGCGCACTGACGCAGACATCACAATGAGGATATAAATATACTACTGATAATACTTTGTAGAGATGATCAGTTACACAATTTATACACGGAGCTTATAAATTATACAAATGGAAATAGAAGTGAAATAAATACTGGAAACAAAACTAGAACAGAAACAAAATATAGATCGGGGCTTCCCTGGTGGTGCAGTGGTTAAGAATCCGCCTGCCAATGCAGGCGACATGGGTTCGAGTCCTGGTCCTGGAAGATCCCACATGCCACGGAGCAGCTAAGCCCGAGCACCACAACTACTGAGCCTGCGCTCTAGAGCCCACAAAGCACAACTACTGAGCCCGTGAGCCACAACTACTGAAGCCTGCGAGCCTAGAGCCCGTGCTCCGCAACAAGAGAAGCCACCGCAATGAGAAGCCCGCGCACCACAAAGAAGAGTAGCCCCCGCTCGCCGCAACTACAGAAAGCCCACACGCAGCAACGAAGACCCAACGCAGCCAAAAATAATAAATAAATAAAAAATTAAGAAAAAAGAAAACTAGAACAGAAAAATATAGTTGCAATAATAATTACAGAAATTACAAACTACAGAATTTATCATTTATATACAGAACTTATAAATTATATAAATATATAAAAATAAGTAGAAATAAGCTTTAGAAACAAAATTAGAAGAGAAATTAAATATAATTATAGAAGTTACAAACTATGTCATTTATACTTTAGACACAGAATTTATAAGCTATATAAATATATACAAATAAAATAGAAATAAATTATACAAGCAAAATTAGAAAAGAAATATCACAGCACCTATCAATTATGTAAATAAAAACCTGTATACATATAATAGAAATAAATTCTAGAAATAAAATTAGAAAATATAAATTTTATAATGAACTATAAATTATGTAATTTATACACAGAACCTATGAATTATATCAATGGATATACGTATACATGAAACAAACTCTAGAAAGAAAATAAGGGTAGAGATAAAATTTATATAATAATAAATTATAGAAATTATGAATTATACATAAATTTTATCATTTATACACAGAACCTAATAATATAAATACAGGCACAAATAAAATAGAAATAAATTCTAGAAATAAAGTTAGAATCAAAATAAAAATTAGGCAGTTAAAAGATTCCTTGGGCTTTCAGATTTTCCTACTAAAGAGGTAAGAATCACATAAAACTAACAGTAGCCATGGATGAATTTTCTGGACGGCCTGCATGCTCCTGGAGCTGTCTAGATAATACCGTTGATCTTCAAGACTCTCTTTTAGGGAGGAAGAAACGGAGACTCCAGAACTCACCCCCAATCCCCTGCAATGTCAATGGCAACACCAGGGTCCCCCCGGCCCTGGCCCCATGCTGGCTGGTCACTGCTGTTCAGGGCTGGTCCAGGGCCAGAGGTGATGGTGAATGCTGTTTGATCCTACTTTAATTCTAAATATTAGAGATGCCCTTATTTTTCTGTAGCTAGGAAGGAATTGCTCCAGACATAGTTTTGCCGTTTCTCGAGCCATGTCATTGAACATTCTGCCTTACAGATTTTGTGACAAGGAGGGGAAAGGTTCTTCTCTTGTACCATAACCCTGGGGGTGCCACTCTGGGCTGGGTCAAGCTTTGGAAGAACCCAGAGCATCTGGGGACGCTGTGGGCTGGGCTCCGGGTGCCGTGGACCAATGAGTTTTAGAATATGGGGAGCCCAGATTCTTGGGCCCCGATCCCAAAGACACTGACTCAGTGGGTGGGAGCCGGGCCTGTGGATCTGCATTTCTAACAATCTCCAGGTGATGCTGATCCTGGTGGGTGGGCTGGGATGGCAAGAGTGGCCCAGGACCCTCATCCCGGCTGTAGCGAAGTAATTCTAGGACCCCGGTAAATTCAATCTCCCTGAGCTAGGAAACCAAGTCATTGTCACCCTGAAAGATAATCTCCAGGATCTGATTCAAAGCCCCAAATCCATTTCCAATTTTATCACCCTTCACCCTGGGTCACCGCCCTGCCCCTTCGCACTGGCCCTAAATGACCAGTCAGAAGGCCCCAAACTTGATCAGTTCACAGAGGCTTTGCATCTCCAGAAACCGGCCCAAGGCCCCTAACCTAGACCTGACAGTTCTGTTTATTAATCACAGTCAAGGCACGTCATCCGTAGTGGTTCTGTTATTGCAGTCCCCGGAAATGCTGAACGAGCTAATAATATTCCATCATGGCTCCTGGGGAACTCCAGGGTCAAGTCCCTGCGCCCTCAGGTCACACCGCCATCAGCTAATCGCACATAACCTTGTTTCATGCGTGTTTCTGTGGAATTTGATCTTATTTAATCTAGACTGTTGATGCTCACAGCACTCTTTCTCCCGCCTAAAGGAAGCTCATCTCACACACGTATTTCAGGCACGCGGCAACCTTCTTGTGCTTAGAAGCAAAATCGCGAGCATAGAGCACAAAAATGCGGCATGACACAGATACTTGTTTACAATCTAAGACCGGAGAGGTGACTCCCTGTTTTTGCAGCTGGGCACAAATCCCCGAACTCAGTATCAATTTGGGAGTTATCAATAAATTGTAGCAAGTAGGCAGATTTGCAAATATGGACTCTGTGAATGCTGAGGATGGATGGTACAATCACTATTATGACTGGCCAAAAAGTTCACTCGGGTTTTTCTGTAAGATGTTATGGAAATACAATGGATGTCACTCTATGTCCCTCGAAAATTTACAATCCCCCCAGCATCCTGTGAATGATTTGAGGGGTCATACAGTTTGGGCACCTTGTCCGTCCTTGGGGCTTCCCTCAAATCCTCTACTTGGCCGTAAATGCCAATCTCTTCTGTCCATACCAGGAAAACTCCTATTCAGGCCTCAAAGCCCCGATAAGATGCTGCCCTCCTACAGGAAGCCCTCAGCATCCCTCCCAGCCAGACTAAAGCATTTCCATGGGTGATTCCTATGCATATTACAGTTTCTGAAGCTCAAATACAGATCTTGGTTCTCATCTCTGGCTACACATACAAGGAGACCTCATAAGTCCCGAGACCCAGGCTGTGCCCCAGGCCAATTAAAGAAAAAACTTTGGGGGCTGGTTTGCAAGCCACTAGTATAGATTTTTACTTCCTTACTACTCCTTAACACAGCTGGTCCCTTCTCTCTCATTTCTGCTGTCTTGGTCCAGGCTCTGCCAACACCCTCGGCTAAGGCCAGCATGTTCTTCCCCTGCACACTGAATAGCTGGTTTAATATAATCGGTTTCCCTGGCAGTCCTATGTATTTTATTTTATGCATTAAAAAGAAATGTTATTCTGAGGGGGAGTCCCCAGGCCTTCTCAAAGTACCTGAGCATCCAGGGAAGAAACTGGTTAAGGGTTTCTTGTATTCTTCCTGGAAGGATTTTGGGGGGGCACGGGGAGCCTTAAAAATGAAAGCAGAAATGGAGACAGGAGCATAGGTGGAGAAAGATTTACAAAATGAAATCAATAGGATTCGCTAACATCGGATATGGGAGAAGGAGCTGGCAGGAATGAAAGGCGATTTTTCATTTTGAGAATCTGGGCAAACGGTCCTATCACAAGAAGCAGGAGTGAAGGAGGACATGCCGGCCTGGGAGAACATCACGAGAAGCCCGGGATATGGAGCAATGTAGACACCGTGGATGCATCCAGACAGACCAGAGATCTATCAGCAGTTACGGAAGTTAGCCTAGGGTGGAGAGAGATCTGGGGGCGGGACTGTAGGGGAACCGGCACCTGTCTTCCAAGAGGTGACCAGGAAAGCTTTCTCTGTGGTAGCAGGATGCAGTCCACACCCCAGCTGAGACTCAACTTATGCTCTGTCCTTCCCATGCCCTGATTCCTTCCCCAACTCTGAGTCAGCTCCTTATCTTGTAGGAACGCAGAGATTATAACCCACTGCCTGGTGACGTGCTTCCGGTGAGTCTAGGTGCTGATGGTTTCAGAGCAGTGAGATAATGGCCCCCTCCAACTGGCAACCACTTGAGATAGGTACTGCAGCTATCTATCTATCTATCATCTATCTATCTACTATCTAATCCCTCATATCTATCAACTTTTATCCATCCATTCATCCATCCATCATCTATCTTTTGACATCTCTCCATCCGTGTTGTGTCTATCTATCATCTATCCATTATCTATCTTCCACCATCTGTCTGTCTATCCATCCATCCTCTATAAACCTATGATCTATCTATCTATCATCCATGCACCAATCAATCTTCAATCACACCTGTCCAGCGCTACCTCACTCCAGCCAGGCCACTAGTCTTTAATTAATTCCTCAGCATGGAGTCGAGTCAGGGTGGGGGGAGGGGGAGGGGAGGCTGCCCTCGTCTGTCCAGCAGCACCGCACCTGGACCTCTGAGAGACAGCCTTTCACATGCATCTCCCGCTCCCTCTGAGACCCAGCCACACCCTTTCCTCTTCCTGCCCCACGGTGTTACTCTGTGTCAAACACCTAAGAATTGTCCTTCCTGAGTCTCCTTCATCTGGTGGGGCACATTCTGGGCCAACTTCACGGCAAACAGCACCCCTTTAACTTCCATTGAGTATTGACCCCAGACGCTTTCCTAAAAGAAAACAGCCAAGGACAGCAGACGCTGACCCGCAATATCTGAGGTCTTGCCAGAGGGACGAGGTCTAATGACGCCTTGTCTGTGTCTTGCCCCCAACACAACGTAATCGATTTACTCTTTGTGCACCAGTAGCTCGGGTCCAGTGCGTTCCTGCGGCCGCCGTGCATCTCCGGCGCCGTGCACAAGCTGGTGGAACGCCCTGTGGATGCACAAACAGAAACAGCCGGAATTCGCTGGCTGCATTGTCTGCGGATGACGAATGCCTTCCAAGTCCCGGAATACAACAGGTCTGGCTTTTTGCCTTCTCACGAAGGGCGGTGAACAGGCAGCAATGAAAATGAATTCTCTCTCTCTCTCTCTCTCTTTTTTTCCTTCTCAAAAGCACCCTTGGGAGTCATTACTTGGCTCTTTGAAAAGTTGCTGATGCCCTGCGGCTTTATGGCCCTTCTTGAAAACAGAGGGATTCCATCAAAAACGTCCGAGTGCAGAAAGCAAGAGCGATGGAAAAGGAGTTCAGATCTGCAACGGGTTTTAAACGCCCCCGCCTGCCTTCTGCGGAAATAAAGACATTTTACGACACGGCCCAGTCCACCCAGACAGATGAACTGGCACCAAAGCCACACCGATGCTGACTTAGCAAAGCGTGGGTAAAGTATGCTGGTGTTTTCTACTCTAATCTATTTGATCTTCTTTGTTTCAACGCTGGTGGACGTGCACTACATTCCCAGCCTGTCCAAGGGTCCCTGATCGCCACTGGAAAAACACCGCTTAGAGGGCTTGTATCTAACTCTAGGGGGAGGAAAAAAAAAAGGAAGTTTCTGGTTTTCTGTTTACGGGATTTTTAAAAAATAATACGAGGAGCGAGACGGTGGCCACACCGAGTCATTCAAGACAAAGCTGAAACTAACACAGCCGTGTACCGACTCCCAAAAGTGCCATAAGAATTAGGCGAAGAGGGGGCTTCCCTGGTGGCGCAGTGGTTAAGAATCCACCTGCCAATGCAGGGGACACGGGTTCGAGCCCTGGTCCGGGAAGATCCCACATGCCGCGGAGCAGCTAAGCCTGTGCGCCACAACTACTGAGCCTGCGTGCAACAACTACGGAAGCCCACGCACCTAGAAGCCGCGCTCGGCAACAAGAGAAGCCACCGCAATGAGAAGCCCGTGCACCGCAATGAAGAGTAGCCCCCGCTCGCTGCATCTAGAGAAACCCCGCACGCAGCAACAAAGGCCCAACGCAACCATAAATTAATTAATTAAAAAAAAAAAAAAAAGAATTAGGCGAAGAATACAAACAGGAGATTCCAAAAAGCAAAAAAAAAAGGAACTCCTGTGTCCCTATGTGGACAGATACAGATGCAGATGTGAAAGACACAGGCAGACCTCATTTTATTGCATTTAGCTTTACTGTGTTTTTCACAAACTGAGGGTTTGGGGCAACCCTGTTTCGACCAAATTTATTGGTGCCACTTTTCCAACAACTTTTGTTCACTTCGTGTCTCTGTGTCACATTTTGGTAATTCTCGCAATCGTTCAAACTTTTTCATTATGATATGTGTGTGACGGTGACCTTTGATCAGTGATCTTTGATGTTACTACTACAACTCTCCGAGGGCTCAGAGGATGGTTAGCATTTTTTAGAAATAAAGTATTTTTCAATTAAGCCATGTTCATTGTTTTGTTTTTGGTTTTTTTGCGGTACGCGGGCCTCTCACTGCTGTGGCCTCTCCCGTTGCGGAGCACAGGCTCTGGATGCGCAGGCTCAGCGGCCATGGCTCACGGGCCCAGCCGCTCTGCAGCATGTGGGATCTTCCCAGACCGGGGCACGAACCCATGTCCCCTGCATCGGCAGGCGGACTCTCAACCACTGCGCCACCAGGGAAGCCCCATTGTTTTTTTTTTTAAGACATAATGTCACTGCACATTCAACAGACTACAGTCTAACGTAAACATGACTTTTACATACACTGGGAAACCAAAAAATTCATGTGACTACCTTTTACTGGGGTGGTCTGGAACCGAACCCGCAATCTCTCTGAGGTGTGCCTGTCCTATTAATTAGGTAAATACACATAGGAATTCTGGTTAGTTAACCTCTTTCACCCAAGAGATTAGGCACTAACAAAAAAAGAACATGTAGTGTTGGGTGGGCAACCAGAACTACCGGGCAGGATAAAGCCAAAATCAGAAGCAATATGGCAGCATCCCGTAAGACCAACCATTTGTGTGTCCTACACAACCTGGCCATTCTCCCAGAAGGACACAAATATAACAGAATATTCACGGCTGTTGACTGTGATTGAAGTGTGTGTGTGTGTGTATGTGTGTAGGTATGCATGTGTGTGTGTGTGTGTCTCTGTGTATGTGTGTGTGTGTGTGTGTGTGTGTGATGTGGGTCTTTGTCCTGTAAGGTTGGAAGGGTGACTGTAAATTAAAAATAAAAGCCCTGGTGGAAACAAAGGAAGAGACTTCTCTTCCCTCGTCCTTTGCTTCCAGAAGATCTTACTCTGTCCTTTTCCAAGGTGGGTAAATATTTTTAATGGCTAAAGGAGCCTGTTTTGACAACCTGTATAGAACGGGTGACATTTATTTAGCTACTTTTAAAAGTGCGTCTTTGCAGCCTTAGTGGGTCACCTGTGATGCATGTCACATCCTGGCGTCATGCTCACTCAATCATAAAATGGGTCTCTTTCCCTTCTACCTTGGCAGAGAGGCTTTCTGGGTTGATGTTGGGTTGAATTCTAATTCCCCAACAACACCTTCCCTGTTCCACCAAAGATGCTCTGGTAAACACTACCGCCACGAAGGGACTGCCGTGACTTGTATCATGAAACCCATGTTGTTAACAGTGCTTGCGGGTAGTTCATTTTCAAGTATGTGTCATCCTCTGAGGGTTAGAACACACCCCTCTGTCTGCAGAAAACACTTCCAAAACCACTGTATCCCCCCAAAAGGACTTTCGGAGATCTGTAAACACACACTCCATCGTTAACCCTAAGAACTGGCAAAGGAGATCAAAGAGCATCTCCACTGATTTACATGGGACGGACACCCGGGTGTCAGAACAAACCACATGGGGACTCAGTGAGATGTCTTGTGCCAGATGTGTCTCCCCAACTGCCACCAGGGCTGGGCGTCCTCCAACAGCTGGGTGTCTGAAGGATTCTGTGGAAAGCCAGGACGCTGAATGAGTTGGCACCTCACCCCAAGACAACCTCCGTCTTCTTTCTAACCCCGTCTTTACAGTCATACACAGCATGGGATTCTTTTCTCCCTAAAAGAAGCCACCGTGATTGGAAAATCTCAGTAGGAACAAACACATGGGCTCCATGTGTGTGGTAGTCAGTCTCCTTTGGGAGGAAAACCTCAGCTGGAAAAAATTCCACATTTCATCCGTGAAAGCCCTGCCTCCTACACGTCGGATGGATATAACTACTCGACCACCTGCATTCTTTTTCCGAACAATTAGCATATCACCCAGATGAAGAAAAGTGCATCTCTCCCCATGAAGAAACCCCCCCCAAATCAAGTATTTTAATATCTCCAGATGGAAAAAAAAAAGGGGGGGGGTTGAACCATCATAAACTGAGAATGAAGAAAAAGCCAAAGTCCTAAAGGAAATAACACGCAATTAACTTTTTATCAGAGCCGAACATGTAGGCAGGACAATGAAACTCACTTTCTCTGCGTGGCAGGCAGAAACAGGAATAGTCGGACAGGATGCCGGAGAAGCCACACCTGCTTGGGTGGGGATGATGAGGGAATCCCCGGAAACCCGTCAGTTGCCCAGGAAGTGTCGCCTTCCCTATAGGCGTTTCTGGATTTTTGAACGGCACTGGCTACTGTGCAGAGGCTGGCATGGAGCGTGGGGTCCTGGATTCAGCACCTTCCTGGACCCATTTCCCACCGGTCCGCACTTGGGTCGCCCAGGTGCCAGGAGTTCTAAAGCCCGGGATATGAGTGTCCTACCTGGAGGAAGACTACGGAAACCAAACCCCCAGCCACCAGCAACCTGGAACATGTGACACAAATTCCTGGGTGTCTCAGCCTCAGCACGACTGACATTGGGGCTGGGTGACCCTAATACGGGGCGTCCTGGGCACTGTGGGCTGTGGACCAGCATCCCTGGTCTCCACCTGCCACATGCCAGGAGCACGCCCCCTACAGCTGAGACAATCACAGACATTTCCAGACATGGCCAAGTGTCCCTGGTGGCGGGAGGAAGCAGTGCTCTATTGAAAGCCGAAGCTGCCTCTTGCCTTCTAGGGCCCCTGCGTCTCTCCAGCCAACACTGTCCCACGGGGGTTTCCAGAAAAACCTGGGAACACAAGAGCCCTGGGTCCCAAGGCCTCGGAAACCGGGCCAGTGCTATCTGCACCCCGATGAAGATCTACCCCTGACTCAATGGACTTCTGTAGCCAGAATGGAACCGAAGCCAAACCCTGATTTCTAGAGGGAAGTGTGTTCTGAACTTCAGCAACTCGAAAGCAAACTTTCCTGATAAAACCCCATTTGTATCTTAGGAACAGTCCGTTCCCTGCCTCTGACCCCAGAAGGATCAGGCAGGAGAGGGGGAGGCGCCCTCCAAGAGATCAGCACATATCAAGGCTCTGTTCTCCCTCTGCTCTTTCGGGGCGAGGCTGGCTCTCCACTCCCCCGCTGCTCTGTGCCCCCCTCCCATCCCCCTGCCATTAAATCCCCAACATCTGCTGGCTGAAAGCATCAACCAACCCCGAGGAGCTGGGAGCAACCTGCATAGAAATCAGGCAATTCTAGGCTAACGGTGCTCTGAGTTTCTTCTAAAAGTTACACATTTTATATACAGGGTAGAATATAACCTGTATGTGAAACCTGTTAAAAGCAAACAAACAAAAAACAACTGTCACCAGAGACAGCTTCCAACTCAGCCAAACCCTCACGCTGGCCAAGGCTGTATTCCCCACCCCTGAGTTCTTGAACTGTCGGACTGTCACCATTCTTCGGCCCTGTGTCCTATCTGCCTGATGAGATGTTTCCCTTCCCCCAGCAGATGGCACCTTCTTGGGCGACCAGAACCCCTTGTGATCCATCTCCCTGGAGCAAGGCACACAGCTAAGGGCTCAGAGGGCAATGAACTCACGAAACATGAATGAAGGTGTAGCCAGGGGGGATGCACGAAAAATTCTTGTGAGCAGGTGTGACTCAACCACACAGCAGGAAAAAAAAAAAAAAAAAACCAACTAACGAAGAACTCTGTGGTGAGGCAGCTAGGTGGGATTTAGGGCAGGAAACAGAGAAACAGGAAACCCATCCCAGGCCCTCCCCACCAAGCTGTAAACTATTCCAAGAGTTCCCCATGGATCAGGTTGAATTTGTTCTAAAGCCTGCAACGAACACACAACTTCTAGAATACGTGGCACACATTTTAAAAATGCAGACATCGATTAGCAAATCCTCCCTAAAATAAAACTCAGGTGGGGGACCAGGGCTCAACATTCAACCTCTAGCGCTGAGCTGGAAATTTCCAGGTAAACACCGGGCCTTCTCTGTCCTGTGTCTGGTTCCTAAAACGTGTCCTCCACCGAACAGACCGCTCCTGAAAAGACACTGCCTTAGTGGCTGTCCACTTAAAAATAACCACATAAGGACAGAAAACAACCGTTAGTCGGAGAAACCCGTTTTTTATGCCACGCCCAGCAGGATCCCAACTTTCCTTTTAAAAGAAGAGAGAGACAGGAAAACTGGATCTCGACTTCCATTTTAAAAGGAGAAAGACAGAAAAACGCAGGCAAGAACCAGAAACAGGCCAGGTTGGCTGGGGGGTGTGGGCGTCCAGGGCGTCCTGTCCTTCTCCTGACACTTTTTTGGGTGCGGTTTTCCGAATTATCTACTCGGATACACGGACGATCGGCTGAGAACACGTGTCCCTTGGCGGCGTCGTTCTGCACCCGACCGCGCGCTCGCCAAAAGTCCCCGCGGCCCGGACACCGCAAGAGCTGCTGAGCGTTTCTAGAGCCCCGAGTTTTTCCTGGCTTCCTCCCCCTTTCCCGGGTTTCAGGCTCCCCGGCCGAGTCCAAATTTAGTCCCGGGCCGCAGGGCGTGGCGCCCGGAGGCGGCCACCAAGCGCCTGAACAAAGACGCGGTCCCCGGGCCCTGCCAGCGCTCTGGCCGGGGCGCGGGGCGGCCGCAGAGGCGCACACCCGCGCCCGGGAACTGAAGGGAACCCCGGGGGGAGGAGGAGGGGGAGGGGACTCGGGGGCCACCGCCCCACCCAGGGGCCTCCCAACTTTTAAGAGTCTGTGAATGTGAAAACAAACGCTGACATTCCGCCTGCGGAGTGAGTCCAAAGGCGCCCGGGAAGAAAGCGGGGAGGAAAGGGTAAGGCCGCCTCCTTGGGGCGTTGGCCACCCGTTGGCACAGCGGGTCCCGCTAGGCGGGAAGGACGGCTCGGGGCTCCCCGGCGCGTCGCCCTCCACGCGCCAGCCCTCCCCCACACAGTGCGCCCCCAAAATACGTCCCTCGCCATGCGTCTCCCAAGGTGTGTAGGCCCCGCACAGCGCGCCCCCGAGGTGCATGCTTCCCCTGTGCGCCCCC